>NW_027020939.1:0-2500 GCF_036884655.1 Musa acuminata AAA Group
GTATAGCATGGACGGTGCTGCTTCTCGCTTCGCTCGCTGTTCGCCGCTCGCCGCTCGCTCGCGCAGCCAAAAATGGCCAGTTTTGGCCCGTTTTTGGGCTGTTTTGGCCTGTTTTTGGTCTGTTCTGGCGTGGCGCGGTGACCGTCGTGAGCGGAGCAAAACGTCAGCCATCTCAGCACCTTGGAACCCCCCGGGTGGCACAGGGCTGGATGGGGCTTTCGTATAGCAGGGACGGTGCTGCCTCACGCTTCGCTCGCTGTTCGCCGCTCGCCGCTCGCTCGCGCAACCTAAAATGGCCAGTTTTGGCCCGTTTTTGGGCTGTTTTGGCCTGTTTTTGGTCCGTTCTTGCGTGGCACGGCGACCGTCGTGAGCGGAGCAAAACGTCAGCCATCTCAGCACCCTGGAACCCCCCGGGTGGCACAGGGCTGGATGGGGCTTTCGTATAGCAGGGACGGTGCTGCCTCTCGCTTCGCTCGCTGTTCGCCGCTCACCGCTCGCTCGCTCAGCCAAAAATGGCCAGTTTTGGCCCGTTTTTGGGCTGTTTTGGCCTGTTTTTGGTCCGTTCTTGCATGGCGCGGTGACCGTCGTGAGCGGAGCAAAACGTCAGCCATCTCAGCACCCTGGAACCCCCCGGGTGGCACAGGGCTGGATGGGGCTTTCGTATAGCAGGGACGGTGCTGCCTCACGCTTCGCTCGCTGTTCGCCGCTCGCCGCTCGCTCGCGCAGCCAAAAATGACCAGTTTTGGCCCGTTTTTGGGCTGTTTTGGCCTGTTTATGGTCCGTTCTTGCGTGGTGCGGTGACCGTCGTGAGCGGAGCAAAACGTCAGCCATCTCAGCACCCTGGAACCCCCCGGGTGGCACAGGGCTGGATGGGGCTTTCGTATATAGCAGGGACGGTGCTGCCTCTCGCTTCGCTCGCTGTCCGCCGCTCGCCGCTCGCTCGCGCAGCCAAAAATGGCCAGTTTTGGCCCGTTTTTGGGCCGTTTTGGCCAGTTTTTGGCCTGTTCTTGCATTGCGCGGTGACCGTCGAGAGCGGAGCAAAACGTCAGCCATCTCAGCACCCTGGAACCCCCCGGGTGGCACAGGGCTGGATGGGGCTTTCGTATAGCAGGGACGGTGCTGCCTCTCGCTTCGCTCGCTGTCCGCCGCTCGCCGCTCGCTCGTGCAGCCAAAAATGGCCAGTTTTGGCCCGTTTTTGGGCCGTTTTGGCCAGTTTTTGGCCTGTTCTTGCATTGCGCGGTGACCGTCGAGAGCGGAGCAAAACGTCAGCCATCTCAGCACCCTGGAACCCCCCGGGTGGCACAGGGCTGGATGGGGCTTTCGTATAGCAGGGACGGTGCTGCCTCTCGCTTCGCTCGCTGTCCGCCGCTCGCCGCTCGCTCGTGCAGCCAAAAATGGCCAGTTTTGGCCCGTTTTTGGGCCGTTTTGGCCAGTTTTTGGCCTGTTCTTGCATTGCGCGGTGACCGTCGAGAGCGGAGCAAAACGTCAGCCATCTCAGCACCCTGGAACCCCCCGGGTGGCACAGGGCTGGATGGGGCTTTCGTATAGCAGGGACGGTGCTGCCTCTCGCTTCGCTCGCTGTCCGCCGCTCGCCGCTCGCTCGTGCAGCCAAAAATGGCCAGTTTTGGCCCGTTTTTGGGCCGTTTTGGCCAGTTTTTGGCCTGTTCTTGCATTGCGCGGTGACCGTCGAGAGCGGAGCAAAACGTCAGCCATCTCAGCACCCTGGAACCCCCCGGGTGGCACAGGGCTGGATGGGGCTTTCGTATAGCAGGGACGGTGCTGCCTCTCGCTTCGCTCGCTGTCCGCCGCTCGCCGCTCGCTCGTGCAGCCAAAAATGGCCAGTTTTGGCCCGTTTTTGGGCCGTTTTGGCCAGTTTTTGGCCTGTTCTTGCATTGCGCGGTGACCGTCGAGAGCGGAGCAAAACGTCAGCCATCTCAGCACCCTGGAACCCCCCGGGTGGCACAGGGCTGGATGGGGCTTTCGTATAGCAGGGACGGTGCTGCCTCTCGCTTCGCTCGCTGTCCGCCGCTCGCCGCTCGCTCGCGCAGCCAAAAATGGCCAGTTTTGGCCCGTTTTTGGGCCGTTTTGGCCAGTTTTTGGCCTGTTCTTGCATTGCGCGGTGACCGTCGAGAGCGGAGCAAAACGTCAGCCATCTCAGCACCCTGGAACCCCCCGGGTGGCACAGGGCTGGATGGGGCTTTCGTATAGCAGGGACGGTGCTGCCTCTCGCTTCGCTCGCTGTCCGCCGCTCGCCGCTCGCGCAGCCAAAAATGGCCAGTTTTGGCCCGTTTTTGGGCCGTTTTGGCCAGTTTTTGGCCTGTTCTTGCATTGCGCGGTGACCGTCGAGAGCGGAGCAAAACGTCAGCCATCTCAGCACCCTGGAACCCCCCGGGTGGCACAGGGCTGGATGGGGCTTTCGTATAGCAGGGACGGTGCTGCCTCTCGCTTCGCTCGCTGTTCGCCGCTCGCCGCTCGCTCGCGCAGCCAAAAATGGCCAGTT
>NW_027020939.1:25000-32500 GCF_036884655.1 Musa acuminata AAA Group
AATGCGGGAGGAGGCAACACCCGCGTTGCACCGCCACAAAACTTGAGGGCACCTGAGCCCCATGGATACGGAGGGGCCAGAGATGCCAAGGAGCTCGAGAACTTTCTGTTCGACATGGAACAATACTTCCGAGCTACGAGACCCGATTCTGAAGATACCAAAGTTTCAATAGCAACAATGTATCTGAACGGAGATGCGAAACTTTGGTGGCGAACTCGTTGGGAGGAAATCCAACAAGGTCGGTGTCGAGTCGACACATGGGAAGACTTGAAGCGGGAGTTGAGAACTCAGTTCCTACCGGAGAACACAGAGTTCGTCGCAAGAAGGAAGTTGAGACAACTCCGCCAAAGTACCACCATCCGAGACTATGTAAAGCAGTTTTCTGCACTGATGCTGGACATACAGGACATGTCCGAGAAGGACAAGTTGTTCAGTTTCCTTGATGGTCTGAAACCATGGGCTCAGCAAGAGCTGAATCGAAGGAATGTTACCGACGTGGTCGGGGCAATTGCAGCTGCAGAAAGGCTCACCGACTTCGTTTCCTCTGAAGACCCAGCGAGAAGGAAACAATCTTCAAGCAATCGCCCTCAAAAACATTCTCGAGGGAAGGAGCTCGGGGGCGAACAGAAGAAGAAGAGCTCCCACAAAGGGCCGAACCCAAAAGGCAAGGCCTCAAAACCTGGAGGATGCTTCTTGTGCGGAGGACCGCACATGGTAAGGGAGTGCCCACAGAAGCAGGCACTCAACGCGTTGACAGCTTCCATCCACCCTCCCCGATCGGACAAGGGCAAAACCGTTGCCCTTAGCTCAAGCAGTTCTGAATCCAGCAGCGACGATGAAGAGTCGCAAGGACCCCGAATGGGAGCAATGCGTTTGTTGAACGCTATGCGGGGTCAAGTGGGGGAGAACATGAAGACGAAGGCACAAAAAGCAGGAAGTAGTGAACTGATGTATGTGGACATCAAGCTGAATGGCCAAACGACCCGTGCAATGGTGGACACGGGCGCTACCCACAACTTCATAGCCGATCGTGAAGCACAGCGACTTGGGTTGACATTGGAGAAGAGCCCAAGCCGAATGAAAGCAGTGAACTCGGAGGCCAGGCGAATCTCCGGATTGGCGAAGGGAGTTCCCATCAGAATCGGGACTTGGAGCGGAACCACCAACATGATGGCCGTGCCACTAGACGACTTCCAAGTGATCCTTGGAATGGAGTTTATGCACGCGGCGAAGTTGGTGCCGATGCCATTCTTGAATTCCCTATGTATGATGGGAGGCGATGACCCCTGTGTGGTGCCCGTCTCTCGGAGAGGAACCAAGGAGCCCCAACATATTTCGGCATTACAATTGAAGAAAGGGGTGCGAAAGGGCGAACTAACATTCGTGGCTGCTATGAAGCTAGAGCCACTCAATGAAGAAGCCATTCAAGAACCTGCTGTGGTGGCCAACGTCCTGAAGGAGTTCAAAGACGTTATGCCACCTGAGTTGCCGAAGACTCTTCCGCCACGCAGAGGCGTGGATCACAGTATTGAGCTGGAGCCAGGAGTGAAGCCTCCAGCGAGACCACCCTATCGCATGGCCCCGCCAGAGTTGGCAGAACTCAGAAAGCAGTTAGGTGAACTGCTAAGCGGTGGTCTCATCCGCAGCTCAAAAGCACCTTTCGGAGCTCCAGTTCTCTTTCAGAAGAAACAAGATGGGAGCCTCCGATTATGCGTCGACTACCGAGCCCTCAACAAAGTAACAGTGAAGAACAAGTATCCCATCCCGCTCATCGCGGACTTGTTCGACCAATTGGGCAAGGCGAAGTATTTCTCAAAACTCGACCTTCGGTCGGGGTATTGGCAGGTGCGCATTGCTGAAGGCGACGAAGCAAAGACTACATGTGTGACCAGATATGGAGCGTTTGAGTTCTTGGTGATGCCTTTCGGCTTAACCAACGCTCCGGCAACATTCTGTACTCTCATGAACCAGCTATTCAAGGAGTATTTGGATAAGTTCGTGGTCGTCTACTTGGACGACATCGTCGTTTACAGCCAAACGCTCGAGGAGCACGTCAAGCACCTTCGGACGATTTTCAAGGTTCTCAGGGAGAACACTTTGTTCGTAAAAAGGGAGAAATGCTACTTTGCTCAGACTGAGATCCTGTTCTTGGGGCACCGAATCGGTGATGGCTCCATCCGGATGGACAAGTCGAAGGTGCAAGCAGTTGCGGAATGGCGAACTCCAAAGAAGGTGCCAGAGTTGAGATCCTTCCTTGGTTTCGTCAACTACTACCGACGCTTCATTGCTGGATATTCGAAGCGGGCAACCCCACTGACGGAGTTGCTGAAGAAGGAGCAGCCTTGGAAGTGGTCTGACAAATGTGAGATAGCATTCCAAGATCTGAAGGCTGCTGTTCTGGAAGAACCAGTGCTCAAATTGCCAAACTATGGAGAGCCCTTTGAAGTCCATACAGATGCTTCGGACTTTGCTATTGGTGGAGTACTCATGCAAGAAGGTCATCCGGTGGCCTACGAGAGCCGTAAACTCAACGAGACCGAGAGGCGGTATCCAGTGCATGAGAAGGAGATGACAGCGGTGATCCACTGCCTACGAGTTTGGCGACACTACCTCCTTGGGTCGCGATTTGTGCTGAGGACAGACAACATCGCCTTGAGTTATTTCCAAACTCAGAAGAAGCTCTCCCCAAAGCAAGCACGGTGGCAGGACTTCCTGGCTGAATTTGATATGGCAATGGAATATAAGCCCGGGAAGGCGAATGTCGTGGCCGATGCGCTGAGTCGGAAGGTGGAGTGCGTGAATGCTGCACAACTGGAGGGCAGAGGCCAAGCAAGTCAGTTACACTCAACCTTCCTTTCCCGAATCAGAGATGGACTGTATAGTGATCCCCAGGCAGTTATCCTGATGCAGCTCATCAAAGAAGGCAAAGCACGACGATTTTGGGTCCAGGAGGGACTTGTTTACACAAAAGGGAATAGGGTTTATGTTCCCCGAGTGGACAATCTAAGGCGTGAACTCTTGAAAGAGTGTCACGATTCCCTTTGGGCTGGACACCCCGGCATTCACAGAACGTTGGCTCTCGTGGAGAGGGCCTTCTACTGGCCAAAAATGGGGATTGATGTGGAGGAGTATGTTCGAACATGCCTTACTTGCCAACAAGACAAGGTGGAGCAGCGGAAGCCGGTGGGACTTTTGGAGCCGTTGCCCGTACCAGAAAGGCCTTGGGAGAGCATTTCCTTAGACTTCATATCAAGCTTGCCACCTGTAGGGGGACTTGGATCGATACTTGTGGTGGTCGATCGGTTTTCAAAGTATGCAACTTTCATTGCTGCTCCCCTACACTGTTCAGCTGAAGAGGCGGCCAGACTGATGATGAAGGGTGTAGTGAAGTATTGGGGAGTCCCACACAATATCATTAGTGATCGAGACGCTCGGTTTCTGGGACGGTTCTGGACCGAGCTATTCAAATTGTTGGGATCAAAGTTATACTTCTCTACAAGCCTCCACCCCCAGACGGATGGTCAGACTGAAAGAATAAATTCGCTCTTAGAGCAGTATCTCCGGCACTATGTGAGTGCCAATCAACGAGATTGGGTGAAGCTGTTGGACATCGCCCAATTCTCCTACAACTTGCAGCGGAGCTCTGCATCCAACAAGAGCCCCTTCGAAATTATCACAGGACAACAACCGTCGACTCCGCACACTATGGCTATTGGGTATACTGGGAGTAGTCCATCAGCCTACCATTTCGCAAAGGAGTGGCATCGGAATGCCGATATTGCGCGGGCTTACTTGGAGAAGGCGGCAAAACGGATGAAGAAGTGGGCAGACTTGGGAAGGCGACCACAGGAGTTCAAAGTTGGCGATTTGGTGTTGGTAAAGCTCCAACCAGCATCACTCCAATTCTTCAGGAAAAGAGTCCACAAAGGATTGGTGCGTAAGTATGAAGGGCCCTTCCCAATTATCAGCAGGGTAGGCAATGTTTCTTACAAGTTGCAGCTGCCGGCGTGGTTCAAAATTCACAACGTTCTTCACGCCAGCAACCTAAAGGCCTACCATTCAGATCCGCAAGATGCTTCTCGAAGTGTTCCAACTCGGCTACCTCCCATCACAGCCTCCTACGAGAAGCGAGTGGAAACCATTTTGGCGGATCGCAAGATAAAGCTACCCAACGGAGCGGAGCAAACAGAGTACTTGGTGAAGTGGCGAAAGCTTCCCCGAACTGAAGCCAGTTGGGAGTCTGAAGACGCCCTGCGACATGAAGAAGACGTCATCAACAACTACCAACAAGCGTCGACGAGGGCGTCGACAGTTTAAGTGGGGGAGAATGTCACGAACGGTCGTCGCGCACCCGCAACAACTTCGTTCAACGAACCGTTCGTCGCTCACACCCGCATGTACAGCTGCTTAACAGCATGTTTTCCCATGGTTTTGGGTCATTTTGCTTGTAAATATGTAAGTTCGAACAAGCTGCAGCGTTGCAAAGCGATCGCTCACCGAACCGAGCAAAACAGCCCCAAAACAGCCCAAAACGGCTTCGTTTTCGCGTGCCGCGGGAGGTGAGCGGAGTGCTGCCTCCGCTCACCAAAATGTCAGCCATCTCAGCACCCAGGAACCCCCCGGGTGGCACATGGCTGGATGGGGCTTCGGTTATATACCGGGCGTTGAACACTCTTTCGCAAGTTCGTACGTGACCTTTACGGGAACTTGGTGTTGCGTCCGGGACCAGGTGAGCGGCTGTTTGTGGGCTTGCAGCTGTTCGTTCATCCTTGAAAGCCTTGTTTTTCCCCCTCTCCCTCTTTTCTCTTGTGCACACAAGGTGTTCGACGAATTGCTTGTAAAGCTTTCCTTTTCGCGAGACTTCGGGACGTGTCCGTTGCTCGTTCTTTCGATCTAACTCTCTTTCTCTTTTACAGGTCCTTCGGGACCTGCGAGAGGTTACAAAGTGGGCTGATCCTTGCGGAGCAAGATCGCAAGGGCGAAGCGCGACTTAGGCAAGGCAAAGCTAAGTTCGCGTCTTTGCCGCACGGGTGACTCGCGACTTAGGCAACGCAAGCTAAGTTCGAGTCTTTGGCCGCAAGGGTGCCGCACGCCTTAGGCACTTCCAGCTAAGGTCGTGACAGGGTGGCACAGGGCTGGATGGGGCTTTCGTATAGCAGGGACGGTGCTGCCTCTCGCTTCGCTCGCTGTCCGCCGCTCGCCGCTCGCTCGTGCAGCCAAAAATGGCCAGTTTTGGCCCGTTTTTGGGCCGTTTTGGCCAGTTTTTGGCCTGTTCTTGCATTGCGCGGTGACCGTCGAGAGCGGAGCAAAACGTCAGCCATCTCAGCACCCTGGAACCCCCCGGGTGGCACAGGGCTGGATGGGGCTTTCGTATAGCAGGGACGGTGCTGCCTCTCGCTTCGCTCGCTGTCCGCCGCTCGCCGCTCGCTCGTGCAGCCAAAAATGGCCAGTTTTGGCCCGTTTTTGGGCCGTTTTGGCCAGTTTTTGGCCTGTTCTTGCATTGCGCGGTGACCGTCGAGAGCGGAGCAAAACGTCAGCCATCTCAGCACCCTGGAACCCCCCGGGTGGCACAGGGCTGGATGGGGCTTTCGTATAGCAGGGACGGTGCTGCCTCTCGCTTCGCTCGCTGTCCGCCGCTCGCCGCTCGCTCGTGCAGCCAAAAATGGCCAGTTTTGGCCCGTTTTTGGGCCGTTTTGGCCAGTTTTTGGCCTGTTCTTGCATTGCGCGGTGACCGTCGAGAGCGGAGCAAAACGTCAGCCATCTCAGCACCCTGGAACCCCCCGGGTGGCACAGGGCTGGATGGGGCTTTCGTATAGCAGGGACGGTGCTGCCTCTCGCTTCGCTCGCTGTCCGCCGCTCGCCGCTCGCTCGTGCAGCCAAAAATGGCCAGTTTTGGCCCGTTTTTGGGCCGTTTTGGCCAGTTTTTGGCCTGTTCTTGCATTGCGCGGTGACCGTCGAGAGCGGAGCAAAACGTCAGCCATCTCAGCACCCTGGAACCCCCCGGGTGGCACAGGGCTGGATGGGGCTTTCGTATAGCAGGGACGGTGCTGCCTCTCGCTTCGCTCGCTGTCCGCCGCTCGCCGCTCGCTCGCGCAGCCAAAAATGGCCAGTTTTGGCCCGTTTTTGGGCCGTTTTGGCCAGTTTTTGGCCTGTTCTTGCATTGCGCGGTGACCGTCGAGAGCGGAGCAAAACGTCAGCCATCTCAGCACCCTGGAACCCCCCGGGTGGCACAGGGCTGGATGGGGCTTTCGTATAGCAGGGACGGTGCTGCCTCTCGCTTCGCTCGCTGTCCGCCGCTCGCCGCTCGCGCAGCCAAAAATGGCCAGTTTTGGCCCGTTTTTGGGCCGTTTTGGCCAGTTTTTGGCCTGTTCTTGCATTGCGCGGTGACCGTCGAGAGCGGAGCAAAACGTCAGCCATCTCAGCACCCTGGAACCCCCCGGGTGGCACAGGGCTGGATGGGGCTTTCGTATAGCAGGGACGGTGCTGCCTCTCGCTTCGCTCGCTGTTCGCCGCTCGCCGCTCGCTCGCGCAGCCAAAAATGGCCAGTTTTGGCCCGTTTTTGGGCTGTTTTGGCCAGTTTTTGGCCTGTTCTTGCGTGGTGCGGTGACCGTCGTGAGCGGAGCAAAACGTCAGCCATCTCAGCACCCTGGAACCCCCCGGGTGGCACAGGGCTGGATGGGGCTTTCGTATAGCAGGGACGGTGCTGCCTCTCGCTTCGCTCGCTGTTCGCCGCTCGCCGCTCGCTCGCGCAGCCAAAAATGGCCAGTTTTGGCCCGTTTTTGGGCTGTTTTGGCCTGTTTTTGGGCTGTTCTTGTGTGGCGCGGTGACCGTCGTGAGCGGAGCAAAATGTCAGCCATCTCAGCACCCTGGAACCCCCCGGGTGGCACAGGGCTGGATGGGGCTTTCGTATAGCAGGGACGGTGCTGCCTCGCGCTTCGCTCGCTGTTCGCCGCTCTCCGCTCGCTCGCGCAGCAAAAAATGGCCAGTTTTGGCCCGTTTTTGGGCTGTTTTGGCCAGTTTTTGGCCTGTTCTTGCGTGCCGCGGCGACCGTCGTGAGCGGAGCAAAACGTCAGCCATCTCAGCACCCTGGAACCCCCCGGGTGGCACAGGGCTGGATGGGGCTTTCGTATAGCAGGGACGGTGCTGCCTCTCGCTTCGCTCGCTGTCCGCCGCTCGCTGCTCGCTCGCGCAGCCAAAAATGGCCAGTTTTGGCCCGTTTTTGGGCTGTTTTGGCCTGTTTTTGGGCTGTTCTTGTGTGCCGCGGCGACCGTCGTGAGCGGAGCAAAATGTCAGCCATCTCAGCACCCTGGAACCCCCCGGGTGGCACAGGGCTGGATGGGGCTTTCGTATAGCAGGGACGGTGCTGCCTCTCGCTTCGCTCGCTGTCCGCCGCTCGCCGCTCGCTCGCGCAGCCAAAAATGGCCAGTTTTGGCCCGTTTTTGGGCCGTTTTGGCCAGTTTTTGGCCTGTTCTTGCGTTGCGCGGTGACCGTCGAGAGCGG
>NW_027020939.1:42500-47500 GCF_036884655.1 Musa acuminata AAA Group
AGCAACGTTCGCTTACTCGGCCTTGTCCTCTGACTTGCCGGGCTCCCTTAAGCGAATATGAGCTCTGGAGCAGTCCAACTCTCCAGCTGCTTCGATCATACCTCTGCATGATCAAGTCCCTCCCATGGAACTCACTGGTACTTGCATTCGAACTTTTCCCTTGGTGGAACCCAGCCCCCATATGCTGATGACCAAGGTTTTCATCCGATGCAAAATTCGGTGCACGCCCGGAAGACCCGCCTCTGCGGTACCATGGCCTTCACTCCTTGAATCCATAGCCCTTCTTGCCGTCGTGTTGTTCACCAAAGCGGAGCTCCCAGTAGCTCCCGATCATACCTCCATATGATCACATCCCTCACGGGACAAGTTGTGTGTATCGCATTGCCACGAACTGTTCCACCACGATCCGCTGCACCATGTCGCCTCCTGGTGACATCTCCATTGCATTCTGATCCTTGGGGAATAAACTCGAATTGTGAACCCTCCATGTGTGGCCTCTGCCAATACATCGCAGGGTCTCATCCACCTTCGATTTTGTTCGCTCCTTTGGCAATCGACCTTCATCCACCCACTCCTGGGTCACACCTAGATGAAGCACCGCTCTAGGACAGTCCGTCGCCTAGTAGCTCCCGAAGTCCGCCGACTTCGCTGTAATTTGTGCACCATTGCCTGGATCCTGGGCCTCTGCCCCTACCAGCACAATCTCTGCTGCGCACCGCTTCCTTCCTAGCAACTCGAATGGCAACACTGTGGCATATTCTTCAAGAGTACCCGCCTCTGCGTCCTCTTGCCCCGTGCTAAGGCCTTCTGAACTCAACTTCGCCTCCGCAAATTGAGTCGCCTTAGTTCCTTCATCAAATGCTCCTCCGAGATAAGGTGCATGTGCCCCGAAGCTCCCTTCGTCTTTGGCACCATGCAAGATGAGTCCGCTCCGTCAGAATGAAAGACCCATAGAACAACATGATCCCACTCTTGCCTCTGCAAGAGTTCATGTCCTTGACCTCTGTCTAAGGAAAGCACTGTGCCTCTGCTCCATGTTCCAACTTCTATGCTGGCTTCCTCCATGCGGCTTGGGTACTTCGCCAAGTTACACCCAAGTTGCTCCGCTCCTCGTTTCTGCATTGAGTCGATGGTGGCCCTCGCGCCCACCATTCCACGGGTCAGCCCTCCCTTGAGTCCGATCTCCACATCGACTCCAAGTGTGCCTTCATTTGTGTTGCTCCCCCACTTGATCTCGCAATGCATCCACCAATGCATTCTCTCAAGCGAGATCATGCGACGACTCCTCGCCGCTTGCTCAGTCCATCGAGCTTCGTGGAGTTGTTGTTTGTGAGGTACTCCTCCTCAACATGTGAAGTCCGTCTCACATGATTCTCCTTCTGGAGTGCCGAGACTTATCCCTCCTGGATAACTATCCCGTTGGAGCAACATCTCTCTTCGTTTCGGAGACCACCATCCCCTTGGACTACTCCGATCTGCTGAACAAACTGTGCATTGTTCTGCCTCCTGCAAACGCACTTGCTAGATTGCGACTCCCCGTCAATACAGCCCCCACTGCACCCCTCAAGGTCTAGCAACATGCTGAACTCATTGCACACTTCAACCACCTACGGACGTATCCTTCACATGTCGAAGAGAAAGTTTCAATGCTCCATGGTGCCGAGTCTCGGCCGCCTTGGGATGGCCGCGAACACTCCATCGTTCGCATACAAGCCCATGCATGAGTACCGAATTCTTTGAGTTAGCAATTCCCCTCACCTCTGTGAGCTTTGCACAACTCTTTCGATCGCTGAACAACTCATTCCACCTTGGATGGTCTCATTCTTGCCAAGCGCCTCGCTTGCCTAGAGCACCATCAAGTATAGTTGTCAACGTTGAGCCGTAGCTCAAACTCAGCCACCCCAACCTTTGTGCGCTCCAAATTCTTCCAAGCTTGCCTGTTCTCGTGGTGCCTCTTGCGCGAAGGGTTGGCCATTCCTGTGAATGCCAATCTCAGATGCACGCTCCTCTGAGCGACTCTTTTCCCTACATCTCCATGCCCGTTTTCCCCCAAACGGTCGCGCGTGTGCTGACTGCCCTCAACGCAGCCCCACTAGGTCCCCCACGTTTGCATGCTAAGTGTTTCTATGAGTGCTTGTCCCGCTCTGATACCAAATGTCACGACCTTAGCTGGTTTTGCCTAAGGCGTGCGGCACCCTTGCGTGTCCGTCCGCAAAGGTCAGCCTCCCCGAAGCCTCCCATTGTCCCTTAGGACCACCAAAAGAGAGAACGGGTTAGAGAGAACGCCTCAAACGGGATCCACAAGCAAACATGTCCGAAAAACACTTCATAGACAATGCAAATTACAAACAGACTTTACAAGCTCTGAACAGTGGCACAACAAAGGGTAAAATGGTCCATTATAGACCGAAAAGCTCTCGCACGTGTCTACATGACACAACCTTTATTTACAAGCCTAAAGAGGCCACCAACCCAACTAAAATGGGACTATTAAGCCTTCGGCCGCCCCTTTACATTCTGTACAAGGCATGAACATGCCAAACGACACGGACATACATAAGCATTACATCAAACACCTTGTTTAGAAGTTTGTCCGTGACAGGGTGGCACAGGGCTGGATGGGGCTTTCGTATAGCAGGGACGGTGCTGCCTCACGCTTCGCTCGCTGTTCGCCGCTCGCCGCTCGCTCGCGCAACCTAAAATGGCCAGTTTTGGCCCGTTTTTGGGCTGTTTTGGCCTGTTTTTGGTCCGTTCTTGCGTGGCACGGCGACCGTCGTGAGCGGAGCAAAACGTCAGCCATCTCAGCACCCTGGAACCCCCCGGGTGGCACAGGGCTGGATGGGGCTTTCGTATAGCAGGGACGGTGCTGCCTCTCGCTTCGCTCGCTGTTCGCCGCTCGCTCAGCCAAAAATGGCCAGTTTTGGCCCGTTTTTGGGCTGTTTTGGCCTGTTTTTGGTCCGTTCTTGCATGGCGCGGTGACCGTCGTGAGCGGAGCAAAACGTCAGCCATCTCAGCACCCTGGAACCCCCCGGGTGGCACAGGGCTGGATGGGGCTTTCGTATAGCAGGGACGGTGCTGCCTCACGCTTCGCTCGCTGTTCGCCGCTCGCTCGCTCGCTCGCGCAGCCAAAAATGACCAGTTTTGGCCCGTTTTTGGGCTGTTTTGGCCTGTTTATGGTCCGTTCTTGCGTGGTGCGGTGACCGTCGTGAGCGGAGCAAAACGTCAGCCATCTCAGCACCCTGGAACCCCCCGGGTGGCACAGGGCTGGATGGGGCTTTCGTATATAGCAGGGACGGTGCTGCCTCTCGCTTCGCTCGCTGTCCGCCGCTCGCCGCTCGCTCGCGCAGCCAAAAATGGCCAGTTTTGGCCCGTTTTTGGGCCGTTTTGGCCAGTTTTTGGCCTGTTCTTGCATTGCGCGGTGACCGTCGAGAGCGGAGCAAAACGTCAGCCATCTCAGCACCCTGGAACCCCCCGGGTGGCACAGGGCTGGATGGGGCTTTCGTATAGCAGGGACGGTGCTGCCTCTCGCTTCGCTCGCTGTCCGCCGCTCGCCGCTCGCTCGTGCAGCCAAAAATGGCCAGTTTTGGCCCGTTTTTGGGCCGTTTTGGCCAGTTTTTGGCCTGTTCTTGCATTGCGCGGTGACCGTCGAGAGCGGAGCAAAACGTCAGCCATCTCAGCACCCTGGAACCCCCCGGGTGGCACAGGGCTGGATGGGGCTTTCGTATAGCAGGGACGGTGCTGCCTCTCGCTTCGCTCGCTGTCCGCCGCTCGCCGCTCGCTCGTGCAGCCAAAAATGGCCAGTTTTGGCCCGTTTTTGGGCCGTTTTGGCCAGTTTTTGGCCTGTTCTTGCATTGCGCGGTGACCGTCGAGAGCGGAGCAAAACGTCAGCCATCTCAGCACCCTGGAACCCCCCGGGTGGCACAGGGCTGGATGGGGCTTTCGTATAGCAGGGACGGTGCTGCCTCTCGCTTCGCTCGCTGTCCGCCGCTCGCCGCTCGCTCGTGCAGCCAAAAATGGCCAGTTTTGGCCCGTTTTTGGGCCGTTTTGGCCAGTTTTTGGCCTGTTCTTGCATTGCGCGGTGACCGTCGAGAGCGGAGCAAAACGTCAGCCATCTCAGCACCCTGGAACCCCCCGGGTGGCACAGGGCTGGATGGGGCTTTCGTATAGCAGGGACGTGCTGCCTCTCGCTTCGCTCGCTGTCCGCCGCTCGCCGCTCGCTCGCGCAGCCCAAAAATGGCCAGTTTTGGCCCGTTTTTGGGCCGTTTTGGCCAGTTTTTGGCCTGTTCTTGCATTGCGCGGTGACCGTCGAGAGCGGAGCAAAACGTCAGCCATCTCAGCACCCTGGAACCCCCGGGTGGCACAGGGCTGGATGGGGCTTTCGTATAGCAGGGACGGTGCTGCCTCTCGCTTCGCTCGCTGTCCGCCGCTCGCCGCTCGCGCAGCCAAAATGGCCAGTTTTGGCCCGTTTTTGGGGCCGTTTTGGCCAGTTTTTGGCCTGTTCTTGCATTGCGCGGTGACCGTCGAGAGCGGAGCAAAACGTCCAGCCATCTCAGCACCCTGGAACCCCCCGGGTGGCACAGGGCTGGATGGGGCTTTCGTATAGCAGGGACGGTGCTGCTCTCTCGCTTCGCTCGCTGTTCGCCGCTCGCCGCTCGCCTCGCGCAGCCAAAAATGGCCAGTTTTGGCCCGTTTTTGGGCTGTTTTGGCCAGTTTTTGGCCTGTTCTTGCGTGGTGCGGTGACCGTCGTGAGCGGAGCAAAACGTCAGCCATCTCAGCACCCTGGAACCCCCCGGGTGGCACAGGGCTGGATGGGGCTTTCGTATAGCAGGGACGGTGCTGCCTCTCGCTTTCGCTCGCTGTTCGCCGCTCGCCGCTCGCTCGCGCAGCCAAAAATGGCCAGTTTTGGCCCGTTTTTGGGCGTTTTTGGCCTGTTTTTGGGCTGTTCTTGTGTGGCGCGGTGACCGTCGTGAGCGGAGCAAAATGTCAGCCATCTCAGCACC
>NW_027020940.1:0-5000 GCF_036884655.1 Musa acuminata AAA Group
CGGTCACCGCGCAATGCAAGAACAGGCCAAAAACTGGCCAAAACGGCCCAAGAAACGGGCCAAAACTGGCCATTTTTGGCTGCGCGAGCGAGCGGCGAGCGGCGGACAGCGAGCGAAGCGAGAGGCAGCACCGTCCCTGCTATACGAAAGCCCCATCCAGCCCTGTGCCACCCGGGGGGTTCCAGGGTGCTGAGATGGCTGACGTTTTGCTCCGCTCTCGACGGTCACCGCGCAATGCAAGAACAGGCCAAAAACTGGCCAAAACGGCCCAAAAACGGGCCAAAACTGGCCATTTTTGGCTGCACGAGCGAGCGGCGAGCGGCGGACAGCGAGCGAAGCGAGAGGCAGCACCGTCCCTGCTATACGAAAGCCCCATCCAGCCCTGTGCCACCCGGGGGGTTCCAGGGTGCTGAGATGGCTGACGTTTTGCTCCGCTCTCGACGGTCACCGCGCAATGCAAGAACAGGCCAAAAACTGGCCAAAACGGCCCAAAAACGGGCCAAAACTGGCCATTTTTGGCTGCACGAGCGAGCGGCGAGCGGCGGACAGCGAGCGAAGCGAGAGGCAGCACCGTCCCTGCTATACGAAAGCCCCATCCAGCCCTGTGCCACCCGGGGGGTTCCAGGGTGCTGAGATGGCTGACGTTTTGCTCCGCTCTCGACGGTCACCGCGCAATGCAAGAACAGGCCAAAAACTGGCCAAAACGGCCCAAAAACGGGCCAAAACTGGCCATTTTTGGCTGCACGAGCGAGCGGCGAGCGGCGGACAGCGAGCGAAGCGAGAGGCAGCACCGTCCCTGCTATACGAAAGCCCCATCCAGCCCTGTGCCACCCGGGGGGTTCCAGGGTGCTGAGATGGCTGACGTTTTGCTCCGCTCTCGACGGTCACCGCGCAATGCAAGAACAGGCCAAAAACTGGCCAAAACGGCCCAAAAACGGGCCAAAACTGGCCATTTTTGGCTGCACGAGCGAGCGGCGAGCGGCGGACAGCGAGCGAAGCGAGAGGCAGCACCGTCCCTGCTATACGAAAGCCCCATCCAGCCCTGTGCCACCCGGGGGGTTCCAGGGTGCTGAGATGGCTGACGTTTTGCTCCGCTCTCGACGGTCACCGCGCAATGCAAGAACAGGCCAAAAACTGGCCAAAACGGCCCAAAAACGGGCCAAAACTGGCCATTTTTGGCTGCACGAGCGAGCGGCGAGCGGCGGACAGCGAGCGAAGCGAGAGGCAGCACCGTCCCTGCTATACGAAAGCCCCATCCAGCCCTGTGCCACCCGGGGGGTTCCAGGGTGCTGAGATGGCTGACGTTTTGCTCCGCTCTCGACGGTCACCGCGCAATGCAAGAACAGGCCAAAAACTGGCCAAAACGGCCCAAAAACGGGCCAAAACTGGCCATTTTTGGCTGCACGAGCGAGCGGCGAGCGGCGGACAGCGAGCGAAGCGAGAGGCAGCACCGTCCCTGCTATACGAAAGCCCCATCCAGCCCTGTGCCACCCGGGGGGTTCCAGGGTGCTGAGATGGCTGACGTTTTGCTCCGCTCTCGACGGTCACCGCGCAATGCAAGAACAGGCCAAAAACTGGCCAAAACGGCCCAAAAACGGGCCAAAACTGGCCATTTTTGGCTGCACGAGCGAGCGGCGAGCGGCGGACAGCGAGCGAAGCGAGAGGCAGCACCGTCCCTGCTATACGAAAGCCCCATCCAGCCCTGTGCCACCCGGGGGGTTCCAGGGTGCTGAGATGGCTGACGTTTTGCTCCGCTCTCGACGGTCACCGCGCAATGCAAGAACAGGCCAAAAACTGGCCAAAACGGCCCAAAAACGGGCCAAAACTGGCCATTTTTGGCTGCACGAGCGAGCGGCGAGCGGCGGACAGCGAGCGAAGCGAGAGGCAGCACCGTCCCTGCTATACGAAAGCCCCATCCAGCCCTGTGCCACCCGGGGGGTTCCAGGGTGCTGAGATGGCTGACGTTTTGCTCCGCTCTCGACGGTCACCGCGCAATGCAAGAACAGGCCAAAAACTGGCCAAAACGGCCCAAAAACGGGCCAAAACTGGCCATTTTTGGCTGCACGAGCGAGCGGCGAGCGGCGGACAGCGAGCGAAGCGAGAGGCAGCACCGTCCCTGCTATACGAAAGCCCCATCCAGCCCTGTGCCACCCGGGGGGTTCCAGGGTGCTGAGATGGCTGACGTTTTGCTCCGCTCTCGACGGTCACCGCGCAATGCAAGAACAGGCCAAAAACTGGCCAAAACGGCCCAAAAACGGGCCAAAACTGGCCATTTTTGGCTGCACGAGCGAGCGGCGAGCGGCGGACAGCGAGCGAAGCGAGAGGCAGCACCGTCCCTGCTATACGAAAGCCCCATCCAGCCCTGTGCCACCCGGGGGGTTCCAGGGTGCTGAGATGGCTGACGTTTTGCTCCGCTCTCGACGGTCACCGCGCAATGCAAGAACAGGCCAAAAACTGGCCAAAACGGCCCAAAAACGGGCCAAAACTGGCCATTTTTGGCTGCACGAGCGAGCGGCGAGCGGCGGACAGCGAGCGAAGCGAGAGGCAGCACCGTCCCTGCTATACGAAAGCCCCATCCAGCCCTGTGCCACCCGGGGGGTTCCAGGGTGCTGAGATGGCTGACGTTTTGCTCCGCTCTCGACGGTCACCGCGCAATGCAAGAACAGGCCAAAAACTGGCCAAAACGGCCCAAAAACGGGCCAAAACTGGCCATTTTTGGCTGCACGAGCGAGCGGCGAGCGGCGGACAGCGAGCGAAGCGAGAGGCAGCACCGTCCCTGCTATACGAAAGCCCCATCCAGCCCTGTGCCACCCGGGGGGTTCCAGGGTGCTGAGATGGCTGACGTTTTGCTCCGCTCTCGACGGTCACCGCGCAATGCAAGAACAGGCCAAAAACTGGCCAAAACGGCCCAAAAACGGGCCAAAACTGGCCATTTTTGGCTGCACGAGCGAGCGGCGAGCGGCGGACAGCGAGCGAAGCGAGAGGCAGCACCGTCCCTGCTATACGAAAGCCCCATCCAGCCCTGTGCCACCCGGGGGGTTCCAGGGTGCTGAGATGGCTGACGTTTTGCTCCGCTCTCGACGGTCACCGCGCAATGCAAGAACAGGCCAAAAACTGGCCAAAACGGCCCAAAAACGGGCCAAAACTGGCCATTTTTGGCTGCACGAGCGAGCGGCGAGCGGCGGACAGCGAGCGAAGCGAGAGGCAGCACCGTCCCTGCTATACGAAAGCCCCATCCAGCCCTGTGCCACCCGGGGGGTTCCAGGGTGCTGAGATGGCTGACGTTTTGCTCCGCTCTCGACGGTCACCGCGCAATGCAAGAACAGGCCAAAAACTGGCCAAAACGGCCCAAAAACGGGCCAAAACTGGCCATTTTTGGCTGCACGAGCGAGCGGCGAGCGGCGGACAGCGAGCGAAGCGAGAGGCAGCACCGTCCCTGCTATACGAAAGCCCCATCCAGCCCTGTGCCACCCGGGGGGTTCCAGGGTGCTGAGATGGCTGACGTTTTGCTCCGCTCTCGACGGTCACCGCGCAATGCAAGAACAGGCCAAAAACTGGCCAAAACGGCCCAAAAACGGGCCAAAACTGGCCATTTTTGGCTGCACGAGCGAGCGGCGAGCGGCGGACAGCGAGCGAAGCGAGAGGCAGCACCGTCCCTGCTATACGAAAGCCCCATCCAGCCCTGTGCCACCCGGGGGGTTCCAGGGTGCTGAGATGGCTGACGTTTTGCTCCGCTCTCGACGGTCACCGCGCAATGCAAGAACAGGCCAAAAACTGGCCAAAACGGCCCAAAAACGGGCCAAAACTGGCCATTTTTGGCTGCACGAGCGAGCGGCGAGCGGCGGACAGCGAGCGAAGCGAGAGGCAGCACCGTCCCTGCTATACGAAAGCCCCATCCAGCCCTGTGCCACCCGGGGGGTTCCAGGGTGCTGAGATGGCTGACGTTTTGCTCCGCTCTCGACGGTCACCGCGCAATGCAAGAACAGGCCAAAAACTGGCCAAAACGGCCCAAAAACGGGCCAAAACTGGCCATTTTTGGCTGCACGAGCGAGCGGCGAGCGGCGGACAGCGAGCGAAGCGAGAGGCAGCACCGTCCCTGCTATACGAAAGCCCCATCCAGCCCTGTGCCACCCGGGGGGTTCCAGGGTGCTGAGATGGCTGACGTTTTGCTCCGCTCTCGACGGTCACCGCGCAATGCAAGAACAGGCCAAAAACTGGCCAAAACGGCCCAAAAACGGGCCAAAACTGGCCATTTTTGGCTGCACGAGCGAGCGGCGAGCGGCGGACAGCGAGCGAAGCGAGAGGCAGCACCGTCCCTGCTATACGAAAGCCCCATCCAGCCCTGTGCCACCCGGGGGGTTCCAGGGTGCTGAGATGGCTGACGTTTTGCTCCGCTCTCGACGGTCACCGCGCAATGCAAGAACAGGCCAAAAACTGGCCAAAACGGCCCAAAAACGGGCCAAAACTGGCCATTTTTGGCTGCACGAGCGAGCGGCGAGCGGCGGACAGCGAGCGAAGCGAGAGGCAGCACCGTCCCTGCTATACGAAAGCCCCATCCAGCCCTGTGCCACCCGGGGGGTTCCAGGGTGCTGAGATGGCTGACGTTTTGCTCCGCTCTCGACGGTCACCGCGCAATGCAAGAACAGGCCAAAAACTGGCTAAAACGGCCCAAAAACGGGCCAAAACTGGCCATTTTTGGCTGCGCGAGCGAGCGGCGAGCGGCGGACAGCGAGCGAAGCGAGAGGCAGCACCGTCCCTGCTATATACGAAAGCCCCATCCAGCCCTGTGCCACCCGGGGGGTTCCAGGGTGCTGAGATGGCTGACGTTTTGCTCCGCTCACGACGGTCACCGCACCACGCAAGAACGGACCATAAACAGGCCAAAACAGCCCAAAAACGGGCCAAAACTGGTCATTTTTGGCTGCGCGAGCGAGCGGCGAGCGGCGAACAGCGAGCGAAGCGTGAGGCAGCACCGTCCCTGCTATACGAAAGCCCCATCC
>NW_027020940.1:15000-20000 GCF_036884655.1 Musa acuminata AAA Group
GGGGGGTTCCAGGGTGCTGAGATGGCTGACGTTTTGCTCCGCTCTCGACGGTCACCGCGCAATGCAAGAACAGGCCAAAAACTGGCCAAAACGGCCCAAAAACGGGCCAAAACTGGCCATTTTTGGCTGCACGAGCGAGCGGCGAGCGGCGGACAGCGAGCGAAGCGAGAGGCAGCACCGTCCCTGCTATACGAAAGCCCCATCCAGCCCTGTGCCACCCGGGGGGTTCCAGGGTGCTGAGATGGCTGACGTTTTGCTCCGCTCTCGACGGTCACCGCGCAATGCAAGAACAGGCCAAAAACTGGCCAAAACGGCCCAAAAACGGGCCAAAACTGGCCATTTTTGGCTGCACGAGCGAGCGGCGAGCGGCGGACAGCGAGCGAAGCGAGAGGCAGCACCGTCCCTGCTATACGAAAGCCCCATCCAGCCCTGTGCCACCCGGGGGGTTCCAGGGTGCTGAGATGGCTGACGTTTTGCTCCGCTCTCGACGGTCACCGCGCAATGCAAGAACAGGCCAAAAACTGGCCAAAACGGCCCAAAAACGGGCCAAAACTGGCCATTTTTGGCTGCACGAGCGAGCGGCGAGCGGCGGACAGCGAGCGAAGCGAGAGGCAGCACCGTCCCTGCTATACGAAAGCCCCATCCAGCCCTGTGCCACCCGGGGGGTTCCAGGGTGCTGAGATGGCTGACGTTTTGCTCCGCTCTCGACGGTCACCGCGCAATGCAAGAACAGGCCAAAAACTGGCCAAAACGGCCCAAAAACGGGCCAAAACTGGCCATTTTTGGCTGCGCGAGCGAGCGGCGAGCGGCGGACAGCGAGCGAAGCGAGAGGCAGCACCGTCCCTGCTATACGAAAGCCCCATCCAGCCCTGTGCCACCCGGGGGGTTCCAGGGTGCTGAGATGGCTGACGTTTTGCTCCGCTCTCGACGGTCACCGCGCAATGCAAGAACAGGCCAAAAACTGGCCAAAACGGCCCAAAAACGGGCCAAAACTGGCCATTTTTGGCTGCACGAGCGAGCGGCGAGCGGCGGACAGCGAGCGAAGCGAGAGGCAGCACCGTCCCTGCTATACGAAAGCCCCATCCAGCCCTGTGCCACCCGGGGGGTTCCAGGGTGCTGAGATGGCTGACGTTTTGCTCCGCTCTCGACGGTCACCGCGCAATGCAAGAACAGGCCAAAAACTGGCCAAAACGGCCCAAAAACGGGCCAAAACTGGCCATTTTTGGCTGCACGAGCGAGCGGCGAGCGGCGGACAGCGAGCGAAGCGAGAGGCAGCACCGTCCCTGCTATACGAAAGCCCCATCCAGCCCTGTGCCACCCGGGGGGGGTTCCAGGGTGCTGAGATGGCTGACGTTTTGCTCCGCTCTCGACGGTCACCGCGCAATGCAAGAACAGGCCAAAAACTGGCCAAAACGGCCCAAAACCGGGCCAAAACTGGCCATTTTTGGCTGCACGAGCGAGCGGCGAGCGGCGGACAGCGAGCGAAGCGAGAGGCAGCACCGTCCCTGCTATACGAAAGCCCCATCCAGCCCTGTGCCACCCGGGGGGTTCCAGGGTGCTGAGATGGCTGACGTTTTGCTCCGCTCTCGACGGTCACCGCGCAATGCAAGAACAGGCCAAAAACTGGCCAAAACGGCCCAAAAACGGGCCAAAACTGGCCATTTTTGGCTGCGCGAGCGAGCGGCGAGCGGCGGACAGCGAGCGAAGCGAGAGGCAGCACCGTCCCTGCTATACGAAAGCCCCATCCAGCCCTGTGCCACCCGGGGGGTTCCAGGGTGCTGAGATGGCTGACGTTTTGCTCCGCTCTCGACGGTCACCGCGCAATGCAAGAACAGGCCAAAAACTGGCCAAAACGGCCCAAAAACGGGCCAAAACTGGCCATTTTTGGCTGCACGAGCGAGCGGCGAGCGGCGGACAGCGAGCGAAGCGAGAGGCAGCACCGTCCCTGCTATACGAAAGCCCCATCCAGCCCTGTGCCACCCGGGGGGTTCCAGGGTGCTGAGATGGCTGACGTTTTGCTCCGCTCTCGACGGTCACCGCGCAATGCAAGAACAGGCCAAAAACTGGCCAAAACGGCCCAAAAACGGGCCAAAACTGGCCATTTTTGGCTGCACGAGCGAGCGGCGAGCGGCGGACAGCGAGCGAAGCGAGAGGCAGCACCGTCCCTGCTATACGAAAGCCCCATCCAGCCCTGTGCCACCCGGGGGGTTCCAGGGTGCTGAGATGGCTGACGTTTTGCTCCGCTCTCGACGGTCACCGCGCAATGCAAGAACAGGCCAAAAACTGGCCAAAACGGCCCAAAAACGGGCCAAAACTGGCCATTTTTGGCTGCACGAGCGAGCGGCGAGCGGCGGACAGCGAGCGAAGCGAGAGGCAGCACCGTCCCTGCTATACGAAAGCCCCATCCAGCCCTGTGCCACCCGGGGGGTTCCAGGGTGCTGAGATGGCTGACGTTTTGCTCCGCTCTCGACGGTCACCGCGCAATGCAAGAACAGGCCAAAAACTGGCCAAAACGGCCCAAAAACGGGCCAAAACTGGCCATTTTTGGCTGCACGAGCGAGCGGCGAGCGGCGGACAGCGAGCGAAGCGAGAGGCAGCACCGTCCCTGCTATACGAAAGCCCCATCCAGCCCTGTGCCACCCGGGGGGTTCCAGGGTGCTGAGATGGCTGACGTTTTGCTCCGCTCTCGACGGTCACCGCGCAATGCAAGAACAGGCCAAAAACTGGCCAAAACGGCCCAAAAACGGGCCAAAACTGGCCATTTTTGGCTGCACGAGCGAGCGGCGAGCGGCGGACAGCGAGCGAAGCGAGAGGCAGCACCGTCCCTGCTATACGAAAGCCCCATCCAGCCCTGTGCCACCCGGGGGGTTCCAGGGTGCTGAGATGGCTGACGTTTTGCTCCGCTCTCGACGGTCACCGCGCAATGCAAGAACAGGCCAAAAACTGGCCAAAACGGCCCAAAAACGGGCCAAAACTGGCCATTTTTGGCTGCACGAGCGAGCGGCGAGCGGCGGACAGCGAGCGAAGCGAGAGGCAGCACCGTCCCTGCTATACGAAAGCCCCATCCAGCCCTGTGCCACCCGGGGGGTTCCAGGGTGCTGAGATGGCTGACGTTTTGCTCCGCTCTCGACGGTCACCGCGCAATGCAAGAACAGGCCAAAAACTGGCCAAAACGGCCCAAAAACGGGCCAAAACTGGCCATTTTTGGCTGCACGAGCGAGCGGCGAGCGGCGGACAGCGAGCGAAGCGAGAGGCAGCACCGTCCCTGCTATACGAAAGCCCCATCCAGCCCTGTGCCACCCGGGGGGTTCCAGGGTGCTGAGATGGCTGACGTTTTGCTCCGCTCTCGACGGTCACCGCGCAATGCAAGAACAGGCCAAAAACTGGCCAAAACGGCCCAAAAACGGGCCAAAACTGGCCATTTTTGGCTGCACGAGCGAGCGGCGAGCGGCGGACAGCGAGCGAAGCGAGAGGCAGCACCGTCCCTGCTATACGAAAGCCCCATCCAGCCCTGTGCCACCCGGGGGGTTCCAGGGTGCTGAGATGGCTGACGTTTTGCTCCGCTCTCGACGGTCACCGCGCAATGCAAGAACAGGCCAAAAACTGGCCAAAACGGCCCAAAAACGGGCCAAAACTGGCCATTTTTGGCTGCACGAGCGAGCGGCGAGCGGCGGACAGCGAGCGAAGCGAGAGGCAGCACCGTCCCTGCTATACGAAAGCCCCATCCAGCCCTGTGCCACCCGGGGGGTTCCAGGGTGCTGAGATGGCTGACGTTTTGCTCCGCTCTCGACGGTCACCGCGCAATGCAAGAACAGGCCAAAAACTGGCCAAAACGGCCCAAAAACGGGCCAAAACTGGCCATTTTTGGCTGCACGAGCGAGCGGCGAGCGGCGGACAGCGAGCGAAGCGAGAGGCAGCACCGTCCCTGCTATACGAAAGCCCCATCCAGCCCTGTGCCACCCGGGGGGTTCCAGGGTGCTGAGATGGCTGACGTTTTGCTCCGCTCTCGACGGTCACCGCGCAATGCAAGAACAGGCCAAAAACTGGCTAAAACGGCCCAAAAACGGGCCAAAACTGGCCATTTTTGGCTGCGCGAGCGAGCGGCGAGCGGCGGACAGCGAGCGAAGCGAGAGGCAGCACCGTCCCTGCTATATACGAAAGCCCCATCCAGCCCTGTGCCACCCGGGGGGTTCCAGGGTGCTGAGATGGCTGACGTTTTGCTCCGCTCATGACGGTCACCGCACCACGCAAGAACGGACCATAAACAGGCCAAAACAGCCCAAAAACGGGCCAAAACTGGTCATTTTTGGCTGCGCGAGCGAGCGGCGAGCGGCGAACAGCGAGCGAAGCGTGAGGCAGCACCGTCCCTGCTATACGAAAGCCCCATCCAGCCCTGTGCCACCCGGGGGGTTCCAGGGTGCTGAGATGGCTGACGTTTTGCTCCGCTCACGACGGTCACCGCGCCATGCAAGAACGGACCAAAAACAGGCCAAAACAGCCCAAAAACGGGCCAAAACTGGCCATTTTTGGCTGAGCGAGCGAGCGGTGAGCGGCGAACAGCGAGCGAAGCGAGAGGCAGCACCGTCCCTGCTATACGAAAGCCCCATCCAGCCCTGTGCCACCCGGGGGGTTCCAGGGTGCTGAGATGGCTGACGTTTTGCTCCGCTCACGACGGTCGCCGTGCCACGCAAGAACGGACCAAAAACAGGCCAAAACAGCCCAAAAACGGGCCAAAACTGGCCATTTTAGGTTGCGCGAGCGAGCGGCGAGCGGCGAACAGCGAGCGAAGCGTGAGGCAGCACCGTCCCTGCTATACGAAAGCCCCATCCAGCCCTGTGCCACCCGGGGGGTTCCAAGGTGCTGAGATGGCTGACGTTTTGCTCCGCTCACGACGGTCACCGCGCCACGCCAGAACAGACCAAAAACAGGCCAAAACAGCCCAAAAACGGGCCAAAACTGGCCATTTTTGGCTGCGCGAGCGAGCGGCGAGCGGCGAACAG
>NW_027020940.1:27500-30682 GCF_036884655.1 Musa acuminata AAA Group
AAAACGGCCCAAAAACGGGCCAAAACTGGCCATTTTTGGCTGCGCGAGCGAGCGGCGAGCGGCGGACAGCGAGCGAAGCGAGAGGCAGCACCGTCCCTGCTATACGAAAGCCCCATCCAGCCCTGTGCCACCCGGGGGGTTCCAGGGTGCTGAGATGGCTGACGTTTTGCTCCGCTCTCGACGGTCACCGCGCAACGCAAGAACAGGCCAAAAACTGGCCAAAACGGCCCAAAAACGGGCCAAAACTGGCCATTTTTGGCTGCGCGAGCGAGCGGCGAGCGGCGGACAGCGAGCGAAGCGAGAGGCAGCACCGTCCCTGCTATACGAAAGCCCCATCCAGCCCTGTGCCACCCGGGGGGTTCCAGGGTGCTGAGATGGCTGACGTTTTGCTCCGCTCTCGACGGTCACCGCGCAACGCAAGAACAGGCCAAAAACTGGCCAAAACGGCCCAAAAACGGGCCAAAACTGGCCATTTTTGGCTGCGCGAGCGAGCGGCGAGCGGCGGACAGCGAGCGAAGCGAGAGGCAGCACCGTCCCTGCTATACGAAAGCCCCATCCAGCCCTGTGCCACCCGGGGGGTTCCAGGGTGCTGAGATGGCTGACATTTTGCTCCGCTCACGACGGTCGCCGCGGCACACAAGAACAGCCCAAAAACAGGCCAAAACAGCCCAAAAACGGGCCAAAACTGGCCATTTTTGGCTGCGCGAGCGAGCAGCGAGCGGCGGACAGCGAGCGAAGCGAGAGGCAGCACCGTCCCTGCTATACGAAAGCCCCATCCAGCCCTGTGCCACCCGGGGGGTTCCAGGGTGCTGAGATGGCTGACGTTTTGCTCCGCTCACGACGGTCGCCGCGGCACGCAAGAACAGGCCAAAAACTGGCCAAAACAGCCCAAAAACGGGCCAAAACTGGCCATTTTTTGCTGCGCGAGCGAGCGGAGAGCGGCGAACAGCGAGCGAAGCGCGAGGCAGCACCGTCCCTGCTATACGAAAGCCCCATCCAGCCCTGTGCCACCCGGGGGGTTCCAGGGTGCTGAGATGGCTGACATTTTGCTCCGCTCACGACGGTCACCGCGCCACACAAGAACAGCCCAAAAACAGGCCAAAACAGCCCAAAAACGGGCCAAAACTGGCCATTTTTGGCTGCGCGAGCGAGCGGCGAGCGGCGAACAGCGAGCGAAGCGAGAGGCAGCACCGTCCCTGCTATACGAAAGCCCCATCCAGCCCTGTGCCACCCGGGGGGTTCCAGGGTGCTGAGATGGCTGACGTTTTGCTCCGCTCACGACGGTCACCGCACCACGCAAGAACAGGCCAAAAACTGGCCAAAACAGCCCAAAAACGGGCCAAAACTGGCCATTTTTGGCTGCGCGAGCGAGCGGCGAGCGGCGAACAGCGAGCGAAGCGAGAGGCAGCACCGTCCCTGCTATACGAAAGCCCCATCCAGCCCTGTGCCACCCGGGGGGTTCCAGGGTGCTGAGATGGCTGACGTTTTGCTCCGCTCTCGACGGTCACCGCGCAATGCAAGAACAGGCCAAAAACTGGCCAAAACGGCCCAAAAACGGGCCAAAACTGGCCATTTTTGGCTGCGCGAGCGGCGAGCGGCGGACAGCGAGCGAAGCGAGAGGCAGCACCGTCCCTGCTATACGAAAGCCCCATCCAGCCCTGTGCCACCCGGGGGGTTCCAGGGTGCTGAGATGGCTGACGTTTTGCTCCGCTCTCGACGGTCACCGCGCAATGCAAGAACAGGCCAAAAACTGGCCAAAACGGCCCAAAAACGGGCCAAAACTGGCCATTTTTGGCTGCGCGAGCGAGCGGCGAGCGGCGGACAGCGAGCGAAGCGAGAGGCAGCACCGTCCCTGCTATACGAAAGCCCCATCCAGCCCTGTGCCACCCGGGGGGTTCCAGGGTGCTGAGATGGCTGACGTTTTGCTCCGCTCTCGACGGTCACCGCGCAATGCAAGAACAGGCCAAAAACTGGCCAAAACGGCCCAAAAACGGGCCAAAACTGGCCATTTTTGGCTGCACGAGCGAGCGGCGAGCGGCGGACAGCGAGCGAAGCGAGAGGCAGCACCGTCCCTGCTATACGAAAGCCCCATCCAGCCCTGTGCCACCCGGGGGGTTCCAGGGTGCTGAGATGGCTGACGTTTTGCTCCGCTCTCGACGGTCACCGCGCAATGCAAGAACAGGCCAAAAACTGGCCAAAACGGCCCAAAAACGGGCCAAAACTGGCCATTTTTGGCTGCACGAGCGAGCGGCGAGCGGCGGACAGCGAGCGAAGCGAGAGGCAGCACCGTCCCTGCTATACGAAAGCCCCATCCAGCCCTGTGCCACCCGGGGGGTTCCAGGGTGCTGAGATGGCTGACGTTTTGCTCCGCTCTCGACGGTCACCGCGCAATGCAAGAACAGGCCAAAAACTGGCCAAAACGGCCCAAAAACGGGCCAAAACTGGCCATTTTTGGCTGCACGAGCGAGCGGCGAGCGGCGGACAGCGAGCGAAGCGAGAGGCAGCACCGTCCCTGCTATACGAAAGCCCCATCCAGCCCTGTGCCACCCGGGGGGTTCCAGGGTGCTGAGATGGCTGACGTTTTGCTCCGCTCTCGACGGTCACCGCGCAATGCAAGAACAGGCCAAAAACTGGCCAAAACGGCCCAAAAACGGGCCAAAACTGGCCATTTTTGGCTGCGCGAGCGAGCGGCGAGCGGCGGACAGCGAGCGAAGCGAGAGGCAGCACCGTCCCTGCTATACGAAAGCCCCATCCAGCCCTGTGCCACCCGGGGGGTTCCAGGGTGCTGAGATGGCTGACGTTTTGCTCCGCTCTCGACGGTCACCGCGCAATGCAAGAACAGGCCAAAAACTGGCCAAAACGGCCCAAAAACGGGCCAAAACTGGCCATTTTTGGCTGCACGAGCGAGCGGCGAGCGGCGGACAGCGAGCGAAGCGAGAGGCAGCACCGTCCCTGCTATACGAAAGCCCCATCCAGCCCTGTGCCACCCGGGGGGTTCCAGGGTGCTGAGATGGCTGACGTTTTGCTCCGCTCTCGACGGTCACCGCGCAATGCAAGAACAGGCCAAAAACTGGCCAAAACGGCCCAAAAACGGGCCAAAACTGGCCATTTTTGGCTGCACGAGCGAGCGGCGAGCGGCGGACAGCGAGCGAAGCGAGAGGCAGCACCGTCCCTGCTATACG
>NW_027020941.1:0-5000 GCF_036884655.1 Musa acuminata AAA Group
TTGTTTAGACTATACCGGTTTTCAAGACCGGAGCTATCAACCACTCAGCCATCTCTCCCCGAGACAATTTCTATTTTATTCCTACAAATGGAATATGACTATATGAGATGATACACTAACTATCTGTAGAAACATCCCAGATGCAAATCCATATTTCGATGTATCTATCTGTAGATTGTATACATATGATATATGCATGATCCAGTATTTCTGCTTGTGAAGTAAATACTAAACTCCCCTCGACTCCATGTCCGAATAAAATAAAGCGGTAAGGTAATAAGTTCTAAAGAATCAATTGATTCATGGTCAAATCCCTACATGATGCATTTTATTACAATTTTTACTAAGCGAGGGATCAAATGGTATAGTTCATTTGTTGGTAGCTTGGAGGATTACAAACATGACTATTGCTTTCCAATTAGCTGTTTTTGCATTAATTGCGACTTCATCAGTCTTACTGATTAGTGTACCCGTTGTATTTGCTTCTTCTGATGGTTGGTCAAGTAATAAAAATATTGTATTTTCCGGTACATCATTATGGATTGGATTAGTCTTTCTGGTAGCTATCCTTAATTCTCTCATCTCTTGAACTTATTTTGTATTTCCCCGATCCAAAAACTCCATTCCTTCTACCTTCTACTTCTAATAAATTTAATAATTCGGATTGTGAGACACATTAAGATTCAATCTGAGTTCCAAAAAAAATTATATTTCATTCTTGTATCTGAATATTTGGCCCTGTACATATGATCCAGACGCATATATGATATATGATATATGTCATATATGTGTGGACATATGCGTGCGTATCAGGAACGCAGAAAATGCGGATATGGTCGAATGGTAAAATTTCTCTTTGCCAAGGAGAAGATGCGGGTTCGATTCCGCTATCCGCCCACGGTGAAGTAATGTATTATGATAAGATAAGAGATAAAATCCAAAATTAAATTCGAACTACTAATGCTAACTACCCCCCCTAATGCTAACTACCCCCCCCCAAAAAAATAGTTATTAATTAGAATTACACCTAAAAAGATCTTTTTTTTTTTACAAAAAAATGTTGCGGAGACAGGATTTGAACCCGTGACCTCAAGGTTATGAGCCTTGCGAGCTACCAAACTGCTCTACTCCGCGCTGAAGAACCGGGAACTTATGTACGAAGAAAGATTGGATACGCCCCTCTACCATATCCGTACAAATAGAATAGTCTATTTATACAGAATGGTAAAGAGGGCTCCTCTATCTTCTATGATAATAGATCATAGAGATTCATACAAAAGATCATAGAGATTCATACAAATACGAAAGGATATTTTTCTCTTTACCAACTTGATCTTATTGCGCCCGGTAACAAACATGCATGAAACATTTCTCGAAGTATGTGTCCGGATAGCCCAAAGTCTCGATAGTTAGCTCTAGGTCTTCCAGTCAAAAAACAACGTCGATGGAGACGTATAGGTGCACTATTACGTGGTGGGGATTGCAATTTTCCATGAATTTCCCATTTTTCACTCAATGATGGAACTTTGCTTATTTTTTTTTTTGAGGATCGACGAATCAAATGATATTTCTGTTCCAATTTCTGCCGCTTCTTCTCCCTCTGAATCAAACTTTTTCTTGCCATAATATAATGTTCAGTTCCTATTATTATCAATGATACAGTTCGGATCCTAGATGTAAAAATATAAGAAGGTAGATCCTCCCTCTCCATCGAAACAAATGAGATTGTTGCTGATACAGTACATAAAAAAAATAATAAATAACTAAATTAAAATTAACCAAATTTTCCTGATGTAGAGGCAATCAAGAAAGCTGCATAAGTGAATATATAGCCTACGGAAAAGTGGGCTAATCCAACCAATCTTGCTTGCACAATGGAAAGAGCCACTGGCTTATCTCTCCATCGAATCAAATTAGCCAAAGGTGTGCGTTCATGAGCCCATGCTAAAGTTTCAATCAATTCCTGCCAATATCCGCGCCAAGAAATTAAAAACATAAATCCAGTAGCCCAAACAAGATGTCCAAATAAGAACATCCACGCCCATACGGATAAACTATTCATACCAAAAGGATTATATCCATTGATAAGTTGTGAAGAGTTTAACCATAGATAATCTCTTAACCATCCCATTAAATAAGTGGAAGATTCATTAAATTGTGAAACGTTACCCTGCCATAAAGTGATGTGTTTCCAATGCCAATAAAAAGTAACCCACCCAATGGTATTTAACATCCAGAAAACTGCCAAATAAAATGCGTCCCAAGCAGAAATATCACAAGTACCGCCGCGTCCTGGGCCGTCGCAAGGAAAACTATAACCGAAATCCTTTTTATCTGGCATTAACTTGGAACCACGTGCATCTAAAGCACCTTTTACTAAAATCAGTGTAGTTGTATGCAAACCTAGAGCAATAGCATGATGAACCAAGAAGTCCCCAGGACCTATTGTTAAGAAGAGTGAATTACTATTCTCATTAACAGCATTCAACCAGCCCGGTAACCATATGCTTCGACCTGCATTGAATGCTGGGCCATTCGTTGAAGATAAGAGTACATCGAACCCATATGAAGTCTTACCATGAGCGGATTGTATCCATTGGGCAAATATAGGTTCAATCAAGATTTGTTTTTCCGGAGTACCAAAAGCGAGCATAACATCGTTATGAACATAAAGGCCCAAGGTATGGAACCCAAGAAACAGGCTGGCCCAACTTAAATGAGATATGATAGCTTCTTTGTGGTCTAACATTCTTGCCAATACATTATCCTCATTCTGTTCTGGATTGTAATCTCTAATGAAGAATATAGCTCCATGAGCAAAGGCTCCTGTCATGATAAACCCTGCGATGTATTGGTGATGAGTATATAACGCAGCTTGAGTAGTAAAGTCTTGTGCTATGAATGCATAAGCAGGTAAAGAGTACATGTGTTGAGCTACTAAGGAAGTAATAACCCCTAAAGAGGCTAGAGCAAGACCTAATTGAAAATGAAGCGAATTATTGATTGTGTCATAAAGACCCTTATGCCCACGCCCTAATCGACCCCCTGGAGGAATATGTGTTTCTAAAAGATCTTTGATACTGTGCCCAATCCCGAAGTTAGTTCTATACATATGACCAGCGATCAGGAAAATAAATGCAATAGCTAAATGATGATGAGCAATATCGGTCAGCCATAAACTTTGCGTTTGTGGATGAAATCCACCGAGAAGGGTTAGAATGGCAGTTCCTGTTCCTTGGGAAGTACCAAATAAATGGCTACTCGAATCAGGGTTTTGGGCATAAAGATTCCACTGACCCGTAAAAAGTGGTCCCAACCCTTGAGGATAGGGTAATACATCTAAAAAATTATTCCATCTGACGTACTGTCCCCTGGATCCTGGAATAGCGACATGAACTAAATGTCCTGTCCAAGCCAAAGAACTCACTCCGAAAAGTCCTGACAAATGATGATTTAGACGAGATTCGGCATTTTTGAACCACGAAACGCTTGGTTTCCATTTTGGTTGTAAGTGTAACCAACCCGCTATTAAGGATATAGCAGAAAGAAATAATAGAAAAAGAGCTCCAGTATAAAGATCTTCATTAGTGCGTAATCCGATTGTATACCACCACTGATAAACGCCGGAATAAGCGATATTCACTGGACCGGTAGCACCTCCTCGAGTAAAGGCTTCTACAGCTGGTTGACCAAAATGAGGATCCCAAATTGCATGAGCAATAGGTCTTACATGTAAAGGGTCTTGTATCCATGACTCAAAATTTCCTTGCCAAGCTACATGAAAGAGATTTCCGGACGTCCACAGAAAGATTATTGCTAATTGCCCAAAGTGAGAAGCAAAAATGTTCTGATAAAGACGTTCCTCAGTAATATCATCATGACTCTCGAAGTCATGTGCGGTAGCAATACCAAACCAAATACGACGAGTAGTGGGGTCCTGAGCTAAGCCTTGGCTAAACCTCGGAAATCTTAATGCCATAATGCCTTTCAAATCCTCCTAGCCATTATCCTACTGCAATAATTCTTGCTAAGAAGAATGCCCATGTTGTGGCAATTCCACCCAGAAGGTAATGGGTTACTCCTACAGCACGTCCTTGTACAATGCTCAAGGCTCTAGGCTGAGTAGCAGGAGCAACTTTTAATTTGTTATGAGCCCAAACGATGGATTCAATGAGTTCTTGCCAATAACCACGGCCACTGAATAGAAACATTAAACTGAAAGCCCAGACAAAATGAGCACCTAAGAAAAAGAGACCATATGCAGATAATGAAGAACCATAAGACTGAATTACCTGAGATGCCTGTGCCCATAAGAAATCTCGAAGCCACCCATTAATAGTAATGGAACTCTGCGCAAAGTTTCCTCCTGTAATATGAGTTACTACCCCTTGATCACTTATAGTACCCCAAACATCCGACTGCATTTTCCAACTGAAATGGAAAATAACTACGGAAATCGCATTGTACATCCAGAATAGACCTAAGAAGACATGATCCCAGGCAGATACTTGACATGTCCCCCCTCTTCCAGGTCCATCACAAGGAAAACGAAAACCAAGATTTGCTTTATCAGGTATCAAACGGGAACTGCGAGATAGAACACCTTTCAGTAGTATCAATACAGTCACGTGGATCGTAAATGCATGAATATGATGGACTAAGAAGTCTGCGGTTCCTAATGGAATAGGTAACAAAGCTACTTTGCCGCCTACTGCTACCAACTCACCACCTCCCCAAGTTAAGCTGGTACTTGCTGTTGCACCAGGAGCTGTTATGCCGGGTGCTAAAGCATGGGTGTTTTGTACCCATTGAGCAAAGATGGGTTGTAATTGTATAGCGGTATCTGAAAACATATCTTGTGGACGCCCTAAAGCGCTCATGGTATCATTATGAATATACAAGCCAAAACTGTGAAAACCCAGAAATATACATGCCCAGTTAAGATGTGATATGATTGCATCGCGGTGTCTAAGGACACGATCTAATAGATCGTTGTATCG
>NW_027020941.1:10000-24374 GCF_036884655.1 Musa acuminata AAA Group
GCTTTCGATCTTTGTTTATCCTTCGTAGTAATAATATCTCTGGGTTTACAACGATAACTTGGTATATCCACTATACGACCATTAACTAAAATATGTCTATGGTTAACTAATTGCCTGGCTCCAGGAATGGTCGAAGCCATACCCAATCGGAAAAGGATGTTATCCAAACGCATCTCAAGTAATTGTAGTAAAACCTGACCTGTTGACCCTTTAGCTTTTCCAGCGATATGCACATATCTAAGTAATTGTCGCTCTGTCAGACCATAATGAAAACGCAATTTCTGTTTTTCTTCTAGACGAATACGATACTGCGATCTTTTCCCAGAACGCAATTGGTTTTTAAGATCACTTCCGGATCTAGGTCTTTTACTAGTTAGTCCTGGTAAAGCCCCCAGACGGCGTATTTTTTTGAAACGAGGTCCTCGGTAACGAGACATAAAGACTCCTTTTTAATTTTATGGATTTTATTGAAATTTCATTTTTTCAGAATAAAAAAATGAAAACTGAACTATAAATTAAGACTGAACTAAGGGATAAACAAAGCAAAGCTAAATTTACCGAAATACTACAAAGTAGAATAAAATAAATTGTATCAATATCCGGATTTTTTGTATATATAGGAAGTTGCAGCTCCGTTTTATGATTTGTTCGGTAGAGAGAGATCTAATTGTTCCAATACATTTTTTGGTCATGGTTGCAAGTTACCACGACATAACATATGGGAAAAGGAGGAGAGAGATTATCAATCACGGAAAAATCGATAGAGAAAAAGCCGGCTATCGGAGTCGAACCGATGACCATCGCATTACAAATGCGATGCTCTAACCTCTGAGCTAAGCGGGCTCACATAACATAACAGAAATAGTATATAGAAATTGAGGAAACTACCGGATTTTAGCTATTAGCTGATCTTATCTATTAGCTATTCGTTTAATATTAACTATGAACTATAACTATATAACTATACTATAACTATATAACTATATAGTATAGTATAGTTCTATATAGTTATATAGTATACTTCTAAACTATATACTATAACTAACTATAATAATAATTCTGACTATTCTTCTGACTATTCTAACTATATCTAACTATAATATACAACATAATGTATTTATTTATATATTTATATTTTATATATTTATATTATGTTAATTATAGCTATAGCGAATCGGTCCTAAGATAAAAAAAAAGATAAGGATAAAGATACAATCTAAATGAAAATGAGACATTCCTCTGGTTTGATTCGGAAAAGGAGGAGATAGGACAAAAAAAAAGAAGAATGAATATCGACCGTTCCACTATTCCAAATCGCACTGTAAAAATGAAAGGGAGGGAGAAACATATATATGTTGGATATATCTATCCATATTGAATTGCGGATACATCAATGATAGAATCATTTCTGATTGAAACAAGGTTCATTCAATATAAATGAACTGATGGGGGATAGCCAAAAAAATCAAACAGCAGCATACACTTTTTCAATATAGAAATCATTATCTAACGAATTCAACGGGTCCAAACAAACAAAATAAATGAAAAGGATAGTTGGAATTCCAACTAGGTCTTGGTATCAAAGGGGATATGGCGAAATCGGTAGACGCTACGGACTTGATTGGATTGAGCCTTAGTATGGAAACCTGCTAAGTGGTAACTTCCAAATTCAGAGAAACCCTGGAATTAAAAATGGGCAATCCTGAGCCAAATCCTTATTTTGAGAAAACAAAGGTTTATAAAACTAGAATTTAAAAGGATAGGTGCAGAGACTCAATGGAAGCTGTTCTAACGAATGGAGTTGACTACGTTTTGTTGGTAGCAGGAATCCGTCTATAAAAATTACAGAAAAGATGGTCCTATATACCTAATACGTATGTATACATACTGCCATATCAAACGATTAATCATGACCAATCTATTATATTATAATTATATATAATTATAATATGAAAAATTCAGAGTTATTATGAATCCATTTCAATGGAAGTTGAAGGAAGAATCGAATATTCAATTATGAAATCATTCATTCCAGAGTTTGATAGATCTTTTGAAAAACTGATTAATCGGACGAGAATAAAGAGAGAGTCCCATTCTACATGTCAATACCGACAACAATGAAATTTATAGTAAGAGGAAAATCCGTCGACTTTTTAAATCGTGAGGGTTCAAGTCCCTCTATCCCCAATAAAAAGCCTATTTTACTTCCTAAGTATTTATCCTCTTCTTTTTTTTCATCAGTGGTTCAGTTCAAACAAAATTCACTATCTTTCTCATTCACTCTACTCTTTCACAAACGGATCCGAACTAAAATCCTTGGATCTTATCCCAATTTGGATAGAACCTGTACAAATGAACATATATGGGCAAAGAATCTCTATTATTGAATCATTCACAGTCCATATCATTATCCTTACACTTACTTGTCAAATTTTTTACTACTTTTTAGTCCCTTTAATTAACATAGACACAAGTACTCTACTAGGATGATGCACGGGAAATGGTCGGGATAGCTCAGTTGGTAGAGCAGAGGACTGAAAATCCTCGTGTCACCAGTTCAAATCTGGTTCCTGACACGTAAATAATGTATCGGATAGATATTCATACAAATTAATCGAGATAGATCGGGCGTTAATAGTCTAGAGCATGATACGTATTTACTCATCTAGATGTTACATATTTACTCATCTATTACATATATTTACTCATCTATTACATATTTACTCATCTAGATATATATATATATATATACCTCCCCTTGGGGGGATTGGTTACATATTTACTCATCTAGATGTATATATATATATACCTCCCCTTGGGGGGATTGGTAAAAAATATATGTATGGATGGTTATGGTAAAGAACAAAGTGAGATTATGCTCCCGTCTCTTTTTTCTTTCTTGTTTCTTCATACTGTGCTTTCTCTCATTCAAAAAGAATATTAAGTCTTCATCTATATTCAAAATAAAAATAAATAAGTAAAAGTAAAAAAAAACTTAAAAGTCGAGAGGAGTTAAAAGATAGCAATAGACAGAATGCACTTCAGACACAGTACAAATAAAATCCAATCCCTTTTCATTTCTTCATTTCATATTTTTGACATTTATTCCATTTCTTCACTCTTGCTTACGTTACTTTCCGAGGTCCATCTACATCTAAGTAAGTTATGTGCGCGGTACAAAGTTCATAGTGCAGAACTCTTTTGATTCATCCCATTGTTTCTGCTCATACGAAATGGATATGATCTATTCCAAATTTTGGAATATAAATGAAGTTTTTTTTAGGTTATCCATAATACGAATTAAAGTCCGGTTACTTTCTTTCATCTAGAACGGAACGTAAAAATATTCCTTCACTTGAAAGAAATCTGGAATCGTGTCATAGTCGTATTAAGTAAACATTAATTTCTTATCATTTAATGAGCATCTTGTATTTCATAGAAATTGGGGGTAATATAGTCCTTACGTAGGGGCCAACCTATCCAACTTTCCGGCATCAAAATACGTTTAAGGCGTGGATGATTATCATAAGAGATTCCCAACATATCATAAGATTCGCGTTCTTGAAAATCAGCACTTCTCCAAATCCAGAAAACAGACGGGATTCTAGGATTATTCCTTGGGGCAAATACTTTTATGCATACCTCTTCTGGTTTAGCTATACCATACTGTATTCTCGTAAGATGATACACACTGGCTAAAAATCCGCCTGGTGCTACATCATAGGCACACTGGGAGCGTAAATAATTGTAACCATATACATATGAAATGACAGCAATGGAATCCCAATCCTCGGTTTTTATTTGTAAAGTTTCTATTCCTCGGCAATCAAAGCCCAAAGATCTATGAACTAAATCATGGTTGACTAACCAATCAGATAAACGATCCTGCTGCATCTTCTTGATCTCTCCCACATTTGTATTTGTATGAGTATTTCAATTTACAATGAAATTTTTAAAGATTGACCCTTTCTTTCTTATTCTGCACAAAAGAACCTTACCTTGTCTGATTCACTAATTCATGGGGAGATACTGAACTTTTGGATTTGAAAAATGTTTCAGAAGGTATCTCTGAAGTAGATGGTGATTGATAGAGCAATTCTTGATCATAATTTCCAGTATGAGTACTGCGTCTAACACAAAACTTGTGATTGGTAGTAAAACATCGATTTTCCTGTTGAGACACAGTTCTATCTTCAAAGATTTCTCGAGATATTTTCTTACGAAGTTTCGTTATAGCATCTATAACCGCCTCTGGTTTAGGTGGGCAGCCCGGCAAATAGACATCGACAGGAATTAGCTTATCGACTCCACGAACAGTACTATAAGAATCAGTACTGAACATCCCTCCTGTAATAGTACAAGCTCCCATAGCAATGACATATTTTGGTTCAGGCATTTGCTCATATAATCTTACTAAAGAAGGAGCCATTTTCATTGTTACTGTGCCGGCTGTTAAAATTAGGTCTGCTTGTCTAGGACTCGATCTTGGTACCAATCCATAACGATCAAAGTCGAATCGCGAGCCTATTAATGAAGCAAATTCAATGAAACAACAACTGGTACCGTATAGAAGCGGCCATAAACTGGAAAGTCTTGACCAATTCGAAAGATCATTCAATGTAGTTGAAATAACTGAATTGGTAATTGTTTTGTCAACTAAGGGAAACTCAATCAAATTCATAACTGTCTCAATGTAATCTTTTCCTTCATTTTTATTTTGATTGTCTGAATATTCAGTTAAGACCATTCCAATGCTCCTTTTCGCCATGCATAAACTGAACCAACAATTGGGATAAGCACAAAAATTAAAGCTTCGATAAATACAGATACACCCAATACATCGAAACTCATTGCCCATGGATAAAGAAAGACCGTTTCAACATCAAAAACAACAAAAACTAGAGCAAACATGTAATAGCGGATTCGAAATTGTAACCAAGCATCCCCAATGGGTTCTATACCCGATTCATAACTAGAGAGCTTCTCTGGTCCTTCACTAACCGGGGCTAAAACTCCGGAAATTACAAATGCCAAGATAGGAATAACGCTTGATATTATTAGAAATGCCCAGAAAATATCATATTCGTGAAGCAGAAACATAAATGTACTCCTATTAATGTGGAATATGCTGAATTATTCGATTCGAATCGGAATTGTCAATTCATCCATAACTTCTTATCTTAGGCGAAACAAGAATTGATTTTGATCAAATCAAACTGCATAGTTTAGAGTTTGTTTGCTGTGGGGCATGTTTTGTTTAAAGATTCATCTAATGGAATCCCACTTACATTTTGGATTTCGATTCTATTTAGATATGGTGTAGACATAGGATGCTCTTACACAAACAAAACTCTCTCACTTTGTCTTGGGTTCTCTATCCTCTAGAAAAAGGTAATAAAATACTAAAATATCCTATGCCTATAACTATTCCTATGCCTATAACTATAATAAATATCAATACCCTATAATATAGTAAAGTAAATATCCTATAATTAAATACTATGAATACTATATTCATTAGAATACTATGTTGATTATATATAATCAACATAATGAAATAATAATAATTTCATTTCCTTTTTTTAAAACTTAAATTTTTCAATAGTCATATGGGGTAAAATGTCTAGGGATTTCTAGCATATTCTATATTATTCGAAGTATTCCTTTTTCATTAAAATCTGGGTATAGGATCATTGCTTCTATTGATTTGATACGAATATGAATACATAATCTAATGCATCGAATGATTTTTTATCTTTTTCTTGTCCTAGATTTCATTTCTATTTTTCTTAATTGATTCAATCCGTTGAATTGAGAGGTGACATATAACAACTTATATCTTTCTATACAAAAAATTGGAAACTTGGAACCTGTACTATCCCACCTCCTCAGAAATAAATAAGAAGAATCGAGTTATTTCATTAGAGTTAGAATGAAAGATTCATTCTATTTCGGACCAATCTCTAATACTAAACAAAGATTACGATTTGGAATGAACCAAAATACTTGTTTGTTTTGTTACGGCAATAACGCTTAATAATATAATGGTAAGACCAAGCAATGGGTTAGATTTCGCTACAAGAAAAAGGTTTTACAGCAAACCTATACTAGACAATGAAACATAGCAAAGAGTGGAGTAGTATAATCGACGGAATCATAAATGATTTACATAACATTTTCAAATAGAAAGAATCACACATTATCGAATGATTCGACGGACCAAATCAAATCCACAAACCCACTCAACTCATAGAATATAGAAGAAGAAACGTTAATATATTTAGGCCCAATTCGTTATCTCTCCATTATCTCTGAATCAATCAATAAGGTTGCTCTTGTTCTGCCAAAAAACGATTAGTGATTAGTTAGGGGGATTCTCCAAATACAAGACAAGACCCAAGACCAAGAAAAGAATAGGTCCTAGACCCATGTGACTTAGGATTAGACTTGGTTGGTCCCATAGAAATGAAAACCATACTAAACTATATACTAAACACTAAACTATATACTAAACAAAAATATAATATATTAGGATTAGGGCTATACGGACTCGAACCGTAGACCTTCTCGGTAAAACAGATCAAACTGATTATTATCGAAATGATTCGAACTGTTTCAAAGACCCAACATGCATTTTGTTGCATTGGGCTCTTTCATCAACTGATGTAAAGATCAGTTAGTCCACCATATTTTTTCTTTAGAGGAAGATAATGAGATGGTTCCATGTGCTCTGATTTATTATTTGTATTCTGATCTAGGAGCAATACCAAAGTGTTTCAAAGAAGGGTTATCTTGACTTAGGTCTGCCTTCGGCCTAGATCAACCTAAGTTAAATGGAATCTCTATCGCTCCGCTGCAACAGTCGAATATGAGACTTCATACACCTTAAAGTTCATAGGACGAAAAGAGGTTATTTTGAGGCCCTTATACTCATTATGCCTAGCATTGAATGGGCTGGGTATTTACCTTATCAACTATCAAATCAATGGCGGGTTCTATTTGATTTGGCAACTGAATTCGCGCCTGAATCGGACCGAACCAAATATTTGTCAGGCTATTGTTCTCTTGTTCCCTCGAACCTATGGAGTAAGACATCGATTTCTCAATACGATCAATTATGTTCATTGCATAATAGGCTCCTTTGAAAAGCATTGGCGCGCGTGTAAACGAGGTGCTCTACCAACTGAGCTATAGCCCTTGTCATAGACATCTTAACATATAGATAATTTCTTGTCAAGATGGATATTCCATAATCCACATCATAGCTCTCTGATCTATTTATTTTATTTACGCTTAACAGAACAGATTTATTTACGCTTAACAGAACAGATTAGTATTGCTTAGAAATAATATTCCACCTATAATCCCCGAAGTGATGGGTTCTTTTTGTGGTGATAAATGACCTACTTAACTCAGTGGTTAGAGTATTGCTTTCATACGGCGGGAGTCATTGGTTCAAATCCAATAGTAGGTAGAACTTATTAGATACCGGAGTCGATGAAATGATATCTAATAAGTTTTTCTACCCCATCTTCTTTTTTTGTTTTATCAGATTAGACTTGATTGTGTTCAATTGGCAGAATCAACATGTGGTGTATAATAAAGAACTTTTTAAAAACTTCTCTTTATTATTTTGATGTATTGACTTGACTAGTAGGAAATAACATTGACAGCCTCTACTCGTGTCCTAGCTCGTCTGAGAGCTAGATTCGCTTCAATTGCTTGTCTCTTACCCTCAGCTCTACTCAAGTTAGCTTCAGCTATTTCAAGAGCTTGTTGAGCTTCTTGCGGATCAATGTCAGTACTTATTTCCGCATCATTTCCTAAAATGGTGATTTCATTATTACCTATTCTAGCGAAACCACCCATCAGAGCCACCGTTAACCCATTGGTCGTTGTTGAGGCGTATTCTCAAAAGACCTATATCTACAGCCGTGGCAATAGGGGCGTGGTTTGGTAATACGCCAATTTGGCCACTATTAGTAGATAAAATTATTTCTTTCACTTCTGAGTCCCAAATAATTCGATTAGGAGTCAGTACACAAAGATTTAAGGTCATTTCTTCAATTTGCTCTCCTCTTCTAAGTTCATAGCTTTCGCGGTAGCTTCATCGATGTTACCTACTAAATAAAAGGCCTGCTCGGGAAGACTGTCTAATTCTCCGGAAAGGATCAGTTGAAACCCCCTAATTGTTTCTGCAAGACCAACATATTTTCCTGGAGAACCAGTAAATACTTCTGCCACGAAGAAGGGTTGTGATAAGAAACGCTCGATTTTTCGTGCTCTTGCTACAGTTAAACGATCTTCTTCGGATAATTCGTCCAACCCAAGAATAGCTATAATGTCCTGAAGTTCTTTGTAACGTTGTGAAGTTTGCTTAACTCTTTGCGCAGTTTCATAATGTTCCTCGCCAACGATCCGAGGTTGTAACATAGTTGACGTTGAATCTAAAGGATCCACTGCTGGATAAATACCTTTGGCAGCTAATCCTCTCGATAATACGGTAGTAGCATCTAAATGTGCAAATGTCGTGGCAGGAGCAGGGTCGGTCAAATCGTCCGCAGGTACATAAACGGCTTGGATCGAAGTTATAGATCCCTCTTTGGTAGAAGTAATTCTTTCTTGCAAAGAACCCATTTCTGTACTAAGGGTAGGTTGATAACCCACTGCAGAAGGCATTCTCCCCAATAAGGCGGATACTTCTGATCCTGCTTGGACGAAACGAAAGATATTGTCGATGAATAGAAGTACGTCTTGTTCATTAACATCCCGGAAATATTCCGCCATAGTTAGGGCAGTCAAACCAACTCTCATACGAGCTCCCGGCGTTCATTCATTTGACCGTAGACTAGAGCTACTTTTGATTCTGCAATATTTTTTTCATTAATTACTCCGGATTCTTTCATTTCCATGTAAAGATCATTTCCTTCACGAGTACGTTCGCCTACTCCGCCAAATACAGATACGCCTCCATGAGCTTTGGCAATGTTGTTGATCAATTCCATGATGAGTACTGTTTTACCTACTCCAGCTCCTCCAAATAGTCCGATTTTTCCTCCACGGCGATAAGGAGCTAAAAGATCCACTACTTTAATTCCTGTTTCAAAGATTGATAATTTCGTCTCTAACTGTATAAAGGCAGGTGCAGGTCTATGAATAGGAGATGTTGTGCTAGTATCTACAGGACCTAAATTATCAACAGGCTCCCCAAGAACGTTGAAAATTCGTCCGAGGGTAGCTCCACCGACTGGAACGCTTAGAGGAGCTCCCGTGTCAATCACTTCCATTCCTCTCATCAGTCCATCTGTAGCACTCATAGCTACAGCTCTAACTCGATTATTTCCTAATAATTGTTGTACCTCACAAGTCACATTAATTTGCTGACCAATAGTATCTCTTCGAAACGACCTTCCTTAAACTACCAAAGCGTTATAAATATTAGGCATCTTGCCCGGAGGAAAAACAACATCCAGTACTGGGCCAATAATTTGAGCGATACGCCCTAGGTTTTGTTCTTCAAGTGTGGAAACCGCAGGACTAGAAGGGGTAGGATTGATTCTCATAATTATAATTAAAGTAAAGTATGTCGAAAGTTTTTTTGAATAGTGCCATGCCAAGTCGAAAATAAATGTCCGATAGCAAGTTGATCGGTTAATTCAATAAGAAATAAATGGGAGTTAGCACTTGATTTAGTTGGTACCACCCAACCGAATACGATTCAATCGTTTACTCATTCAATTACTCATTCAATGAGTCAATTTTCAAGTTCAGCCAATCCTTCTTTTTTTCAAAAGAAATATTAAGTACATGAAATCACGAGTAAGTCTCTTTCATTTCTCTATCATTATAGAAAAACCATCCGTATTAGATTCTATTATCTATAGAATTCGAACCCGAACTCCATTTATGATTCATTATTTCGATCTAATTGGCCATTGTTCTTTTTTTTTTTGAATAGATATTGGATTTCCGCCTATCTATTCTTTATACCCTTTTAGGATGAATTATGCCTATTTTCACATCTAGGATTTACATATACAACATATATCACTGTCAAGAGTGAATTTTTCTTAGTATTTGGATTCAAAATAAGAAGGAGATCCATTTGATTTTATTGTAAACTTGCAAAACAAACATTGGGTTTGGGTTGCGCCATATATATCAAAGAGTATACAATAATGATGTATTTGGAGTATACAATAATGATGTATTTGATGAATCAAATACATGGTCTAATAATGAACCATTTCATTTTAACATAACATTGAAATTAGTTGATAATATTAGTTGAATATTTTTTTTCTTTTTTTTTATTTTTATTTTTGTCAAAGGTTTCATTCATGCATAATCTATATCGAGTAGACCTTGTCGTTGTGAGAATTCTTAATTCATGAGTTGTAGGGAGGGACTTATGTCACCACAAACAGAGACTAAAGCAAGTGTTGGATTTAAAGCTGGTGTTAAAGATTACAAATTGAATTATTATACTCCTGACTACGAAGTCAAAGATACTGATATCTTGGCAGCATTCCGAGTAACTCCTCAACCTGGAGTTCCGCCCGAAGAAGCAGGGGCTGCGGTAGCTGCCGAATCTTCTACTGGTACATGGACAACTGTGTGGACTGATGGACTTACCAGTCTTGATCGTTACAAAGGGCGATGCTACCACATCGAGGCCGTTGTTGGGGAGGAAAATCAATATATTGCTTATGTAGCTTATCCTTTAGACCTTTTTGAAGAAGGTTCTGTTACTAACATGTTTACTTCCATTGTGGGTAATGTATTTGGTTTCAAAGCCTTACGAGCTCTACGTCTGGAGGATCTGCGAATTCCCACTTCTTATTCCAAAACTTTCCAAGGCCCGCCTCACGGCATTCAGGTTGAAAGAGATAAGTTGAACAAGTATGGTCGTCCCCTATTGGGATGCACTATTAAACCAAAATTGGGATTATCTGCAAAAAACTACGGTAGAGCGGTTTATGAATGTCTACGTGGTGGACTTGATTTTACCAAAGATGATGAAAACGTAAACTCACAACCATTTATGCGTTGGAGAGATCGTTTCTTATTTTGCACCGAAGCACTTTTTAAAGCGCAGGCCGAAACAGGTGAAATCAAAGGACATTACTTGAATGCTACTGCGGGTACATGTGAAGAAATGATGAAAAGGGCCATATGTGCCAGAGAATTAGGAGTTCCTATCGTAATGCATGACTACTTAACTGGTGGATTCACTGCAAATACTAGCTTGGCTCATTATTGCCGTGACAACGGCCTACTTCTTCACATCCATCGCGCAATGCATGCAGTTATTGATAGACAGAAAAATCATGGTATGCATTTCCGTGTACTAGCTAAAGCATTACGTATGTCTGGTGGAGATCATATTCACGCCGGTACAGTAGTAGGTAAACTGGAAGGGGAACGTGAGATGACTTTAGGTTTCGTTGATTTATTACGTGATGATTATATCGAAAAAGACCGAAGTCGCGGTATTTTCTTCACTCAAGATTGGGTCTCTATGCCAGGTGTTCTGCCCGTGGCTTCAGGGGGTATTCATGTTTGGCATATGCCTGCTCTGACCGAAATCTTTGGGGATGATTCCGTACTACAGTTTGGCGGAGGAACTTTAGGACACCCTTGGGGAAATGCACCTGGTGCAGTAGCTAATAGGGTGGCTTTAGAGGCGTGTGTACAAGCTCGTAATGAGGGACGTGATCTTGCTCGTGAAGGTAATGAAATTATCCGTGAAGCTAGCAAATGGAGCCCTGAACTAGCCGCTGCTTGTGAAGTATGGAAAGAGATCAAATTCGAATTCGAACCAGTAGATAAGCTAGATAAAGAGAAAAAGTAAGTGTGCATAATTCAGTAATTCCTGTTTGTTCTCCTAATTGATTGCAATTAAAGTCGGCCCAATCTTTTCCTAAAAAAAAGATTGGGCCGATTGCCGAATAAAAAAAAAAAGAATGAGCATTCTATACTATGTATTTGCATATATCTTTTATATGTACAGATGTACAGATCTTACCTATATATATACAAGATAAGATCGAAGACTAAACAACTCAATACTTCTATTGTTTGTTGTTGGATCCATAGGATTGGATTAATTATGGATCCTTGGGATTGGTGGACTTTTTTATATCTCCTAGTTTCAGGCCATAGATCAAGCCAAGGGAAAGGCTCCTTTACCCATCCTATATATTGTCTTTTTCGTTCCATGTTAAAATAGAAACTTAATTATTTGATTATACGAGAACAAATTCTTTATTCTTTATTTATAGAAATAAACAACTATCTCTATTTTCGATGAGAATTTGTACATCACATGGAAGAAAGCTGTGTCTTTCTATTTTAAAATTTATAAAAAGATTCTATCAATATATATTGAAGTGATACCTCGGCTTCCCACAAAGGAGAATCATTTCTTTCAATACTTACTCGTTCTTTCAATACTTACTCGTTATTAATTAACAATCCTAATGATTAGGATTAGATTCGTATGCTTAATTCTGATAAGAAATCAAATAGTGAAAGTAAAATGATTATCCATCGAATGTATTGTATTTCATCAAATAGGGGGTAGAAAGACTCTATGGGAAAATGGTGGTTCCGTTCGATGTTGTCTAACGAGAAGTTAGAACATAGGTGTGGGCTAAGTAAATCTAGGTGTGGGCTAAGTAAATCAATGGATAGTCTTGATGGTATTGGACATACCAGTAGAAGTGAACAACCTATTCTAAACGATACGAAGAACGATACGAAGAAAAAGATTCCTAGTTGGAATCATAGTGGTAATTATAGTTTCACTAATGTTGATTCTTTATTTGAAATCAAGGATATTTGGAGTTTGATCTCTGATGACACTTTTTTAGTTAGGGATAGTAATGGTGACAGTTACTCTGTATATTTTGATATTGAAAATCAGATTTTTGAGGTTGACAATGATAGTTCTTTTCTGAGTGAACTAGAAAAAAAACTTTCTAGTTATTTGAGTAGGGGGTCTAAGAAAAAGAATCACTACTATTATCATTACATGTATGATACTCAATCTGGTTGGAATAATCACATTAATAGTTGCATTGATAGTTATCTTCGTTTTGAAGTCAGTATTAATAGTTCTATTTCGGGTAGTACCAACAATTACAGTGACAGTTACTTTTATAACTTCATTTGTACTGAAAATAGAAATAGTAGTGAGAGCGGTAGGTCTAGTAAAAGAACTAGAAAAAATTTCAATGATTTCCATGAAGAGGTGGAATCCGATTTCCATGAAGAAGTAGAATTCCACGAAGAAGTAGAATCCGACTTCCATGAAGAAGTAGAATCCGATTTCCATGAAGAAGTAGAATTCCACGAAGAAGTAGAATCCAATGATTTCAATGAAGAAGTAGAATCTGATTTCAATGAAGAAGTGGAATCCGATTTCAATGAAGAAGTGGAATCCGATTTCAATGAAGAAGTGGAATCCGATTTCAATGAAGAAGTGGAATCCGATTTCAATGAAGAAGTAGAATTCCATGAAGAAGTAGAATTCCATGAAGAAGTAGAATCCGACTTCCATGAAGAAGTAGAATCCAATGATTTCAATATAAATCAAAAATACAAACATTTATGGGTTCAATGCGAAAATTGTTATGGATTAAATTATAAAAAATTTTTTAAGTCAAAAATGAATATTTGTGAACAGTGTGGATATCATTTGAAAATGAGTAGTTCAGATAGAATTGAACTTTCGATTGATCCCGGAACTTGGGATCCTCTGGATAAAGATATGATATCTATAGACCCCATTGATTTTCGTTCAAAAGAGGAACCTTATGGAGATCGTATCGATTCTTATCAAAGAAGGACAGGTTTAGCTGATGCTATTCAAACAGGCATAGGTCAAATAAATGGTATTCCCGTAGCAATTGGCGTTATGGATTTTCAGTTTATGGGAGGTAGTATGGGATCCGTAGTAGGCGAGAAAATTACTCGTTTGATCGAGTATGCTACTAATCGATCTCTACCTGTCATTATTGTGTGTGCTTCTGGAGGAGCACGCATGCAAGAAGGAAGTTTGAGCTTGATGCAAATGGCTAAAATATCTTCTGCTTCATCTAATTATCAATCAGATAAAAAGTTATTCTATGTATCAATTCTTACATCTCCTACAACTGGTGGAGTAACAGCCAGTTTTGGTATGTTGGGGGATATCATTATTGCTGAACCTAACGCCTACATTGCATTTGCGGGTAAAAGAGTAATTGAACAAACATTAAAAAAGGTAATACCTGAAGGTTCACAAGTGTCTGAGTATTTATTCCATAAAGGTTTATTCGACCCAATAGTACCACGTAATCTTTTAAAAGGTGTTCTGGGTGAGTTATTT
>NW_027020942.1:0-22500 GCF_036884655.1 Musa acuminata AAA Group
AATATTAGAAATGATTTAAACACTTATCACGACTTATCTTCCTTGTCCCAAGCATATGTATTTTACAAATTGTCACAAACCCAATTATTTAACAACCATCACCTGAGATCTGTACTTCAATATCACGATCACGGGACCTATCCTTTTATTAAAGACAAGATAAAGTATTATTGTATGACACGAGGAATATTTGATTCCAAATCAAGGTTTGATTCCAAATCAAGGCATAAGAAAATTAATAAGTCTGGAATGAATAAATGGAAAAACTGGTTAAAGGGTCATTATCAATATAATTTTTCTCGGAGCAAATGGTCTCGATTAGTACCGAAAAAATGGCGAAATAGAGTCAATCAACGTTGTACTATTCAAAATAAAGAATCAATGAAATTGTATTCATATAAAAAAGAAAAAGACCGATTAATTCATTACATGAATGAAAATTTTTGTGCAGTGGATTTATCGATGAGTCAAAAAGAAAAATTTAAAAAACACTACAGATATGATCTTTTATCACATGAATATATAAATTATGGGGATAGTAAGGACTCATACACACTGAAACCCGAATCGTTTTATGTATTGCTAAATATGACTATTGATGATTACCTAAAAAAAGGATATTTTATTGATACCCATAAAAATCTGGATAGAAAATATTTGGATTATAGAATTCTTCATTTTTGCCTTAGAAACAATAGTGATATTGAGAACAATAGTGATATTGAGAACAATAGTGATATTGAGAACAATAGTGATATTGAGGACTGGACCGATATGTATATCGGTACCGAAATTTATAAAAATACTAATAAAAATACTAAGACTAAGACTCATCAAAAAAAAATTTTTGATTGGATGGGAATGAATCGAAATTATTCTACCATATCAAATCTAGAACCTTGGTTCTTCCCAGAATTTGTGTTACCTTTTGATGCATATAAGATTAAACCGTGGATCATACCAATCAAATTACTTCTTTCTAATATTTATTATGAAAATGATATTAGTCAAAATCAAAATGAAAAAAATATTAGTCAAAATCAAAATGAAAAAAATATTAGTCAAAATCAAAATAAAAAAAATATTAGTCAAAATCAAAATAAAAAAAATATTAGTCAAAATCAAAATAAAAAAAATATTAGTCAAAATCAAAATAAAAAAAATATTAGTCAAAATCAAAATAAAAAAAATATTAGTCAAAATCAAAATAAAAAAAATATTAGTCAAAATCAAAATAAAAAAAATATTAGTCAAAATCAAAACATCAAAGATTCCGTTAAAATAGAATTTCAAAATTCCAACCAAGAAAAAGAGGGTCAATCAAATCTTGTATCAGATCCACAAAAACAAAACCAAAAGGAATATCTTGAAGAGGATTGCACGAGATCAAACATTAAAAAAGGTAAAAAAAAAAAAAAACAATCCAAGAAAAATAAGGAAGGAGAACTAGATTTGTTCCTGAAAAAATATTTTATTTTTCAATTAAGATGGGATGACCCCTTGAATCAAAAAATTATTAATAATGTTAGGATATATTGTCTCCTACTTAGATTGATAAATCCAAGGGAAATTGCTATATCCTCGATTCAAAGAGGAGAGATGCATCTGGATGTAATGCTGATTCAGAAAGATCTAGCTCTTACAGAATTAATAAAAAGGGGAATATTAATTATCGAACCAATTCGTCTATCTTTAAGAAGGGATGGAAAATTCATTATATATCAAACCATAAGTATTTCATTGATCGATAAGAGTAAACACCAAATTAATAGAAAATACATAAAGAAAAGATATGTTGATAAGAATAATTTGAAAAAATCCACTGGACGACATGGCAATATATTTGTGAATGGGGATCAAGATCATTATAATTTCTTTGTTCCTGAAAATATTCTATCTCCTAGACGTCGTAGAGAATTGAGAATTCTAATTTGTTTCAACTCTCATAATCGGGATATTGTGAATAGAAATCCAGTATTTTGCAACGAAAACAACATAAGAAACTCTGAACAATTTTTGAATGAGGACAAACGTCTTAATACGGATTTAAATAAATTAATTAAATGCAAATTGTTTCTTTGGCCCAATTACCGATTAGAAGATTTAGCTTGTATGAATCGCTATTGGTTTGATACCAATAATGGTAGTCGTTTCAGTATGTCAAGGATACGTATGTATCCACGATTCAGAATTATTTAATAGTATATTTCCTATATATCACATGCCGTTTTCAGTAAATAAAAACCGAAAGATGTACGCATATGGTGTGTTACGTTCTGGTACATGATACGTATTTACTTGTGTATCAATTCAATTGAATCTAGAAAGAAATCTACAGAATCTTTTTAGGTGCAAAGAAATCATTCTCTTTCGTAAATGCAGAAATATATTATCCTTTTCTTTTCTATCTAAATCAAATGGAAAATTTGATTTAGATAGAAACGGATAAATCTAAATTTTTGCGTGTACTAGATTAAAAAAAATTGACATAATATAATAATTATTATTTTATTTTTCCTGATCGGTAAAATCCATGGCATGGAAAAGAAAGAAAAGAAAAAGATAAAAAAAGTTTTATGGTCAAAAATTCATTCATTTCACTTCTTCCACAAGAAGAAAAAGAAGAAAACAGGGGTTCTGTTGAATTTCAAGTATTAAGTTTCACCAATAAGATACGAAGACTTACTTCACATTTGGAATTGCACAAAAGAGATTTTTTATCACAAAGAGGTCTACAAAAAATTCTGAGAAAACGTCAACGTCTGCTGGCTTATTTGTCAAAGAAAAATAGAGCGCGTTATAAGAAATTAATTGACCAGTTGGATATTCGGGAGCCAAAAAATCGTTAATTAAATCGTTTGAATTAGTATAGTAGTTATTAGATTTTTTATTTTGATGAACCTCCTACTTTTTTGAGGAATTCATGAAATAATGAATTAAGGAAGAAAAGATATGACTGTACCGGCTACAAAAAAAGATTTCATGATAGTTAATATGGGTCCTCACCACCCATCAATGCATGGTGTTCTTCGACTGATCGTTACTCTCGATGGTGAAGATGTTATTGACTGTGAACCCATATTGGGCTATTTACACAGAGGGATGGAAAAAATAGCGGAAAACCGAACAATTATACAATATCTGCCTTATGTAACACGTTGGGATTATTTAGCTACTATGTTCACAGAGGCAATAACGGTAAATGCACCAGAACAACTGGAAAATGTTCAAGTACCTAAAAGGGCTAGCTATATCAGAGTAATTATGCTGGAGCTGAGCCGTATAGCTTCTCATTTGTTATGGCTTGGGCCTTTTATGGCGGATATCGGCGCGCAGACTCCCTTTTTCTATATTTTCAGAGAGAGAGAATTGATATATGATTTATTCGAAGCCGCCACAGGTATGCGAATGATGCATAATTATTTCCGCATCGGAGGAGTAGCTGCCGATCTACCTTATGGCTGGATAGATAAATGTTTGGATTTTTGCGATTATTTTTTAACAGGAATTGTTGAATATCAAAAACTCATTACGCGAAATCCCATTTTTTTGGAGCGAGTCGAAGGAGTGGGCATTATTGGTGGAGAGGAAGCAATAAATTGGGGTTTATCAGGACCGATGTTACGAGCTTCTGGAACACAATGGGATCTTCGTAAAATTGATAATTATGAGTGTTACAATGAATTCGATTGGGAAGTCCAATGGCAAAAAGAAGGAGATTCGTTAGCTCGTTATTTAGTACGAATCGGTGAAATGAGGGAATCTATAAAAATAATTCAACAGGCTCTAGAAGGAATTCCTGGAGGACCCTATGAGAATTTAGAAGTCCGACGCTTTGATAGAGCAAAAAATTCCGAATGGAATGATTTTGAATATAGATTTATTAGTAAAAAACCTTCACCCAATTTTGAATTGTCGAAACAAGAACTTTACGTGAGAGTAGAAGCCCCAAAAGGGGAATTAGGAATTTATTTGATAGGAGATAATAGTGTTTTCCCTTGGAGATGGAAAATTCGTCCACCCGGCTTCATAAATTTGCAAATTCTTCCTCAGCTAGTTAAAAGAATGAAATTGGCTGATATCATGACGATACTAGGTAGTATAGATATCATTATGGGAGAGGTTGATCGTTGAAATGATAATTGATACGACAGAAGTACAAACTATCAATTCTTTTTCTATATCGGAATCCTTAAAAGAAGTATATGGACTCATATGGATCTTTGTACCCATTTTGACCCTTATATTGGGAATTACAATAGGGGTACTAGTAATTGTGTGGTTAGAAAGAGAAATATCTGCAGCGATACAACAACGTATTGGGCCTGAATATGCCGGCCCCTTGGGAATTCTTCAAGCTCTAGCAGATGGAACTAAACTACTTTTTAAAGAAGACCTTCTCCCATCTAGAGGAGATGTTCGTTTGTTTAGTATTGGACCGTCTATAGTGGTCATATCAATTCTACTAAGTTATTTAGTAATTCCTTTTGGGTATCGCCTCATTTTAGCCGATCTCAGTATAGGTGTTTTTTTATGGGTCGCCATTTCAAGTATTGCTCCTATTGGGCTTCTTATGTCAGGATACGGATCGAATAATAAATATTCCTTTTCAGGTGGTCTACGAGCTGCTGCTCAATCTATTAGTTATGAAATACCATTAACTCTATGTGTGTTATCAATATCTCTACGTGTGATTCGTTGAACATGAACTTTATACTTCTTTCCTAGAAGTAAAGGAAAGAAGTTGAATGTAATGTATTGAATAGGTATTTTATTTTTTATTCATCATTCGGGTCAATGAGTTAAACCAGATAGTTATATGAGTGAAACAAAACAACTTAGAAGTTTGCAGTAAGAAGATAAAATCTCATTTCATATGTACAAGAATAAAGTTGAAGTAAACATAAGCAGTGTAAACTGTTTACCCCAAGATTAAGATTCTTTCATTAGTCATCATATCTTGGAGCGGGTGTAAAAGATCAACTGTATGGAGTTTTCATTACTGTCTTGTATTTATTACCATGCCGTAGATCAATCAAAAATCAGTGGACGGTTAGGAACACCAAAGTGCACAAAGGATTAGTAATAGAGATAATGTAAGGTATCAAAAAAAGAGATATTTCTACAATTTATAAAACGAATAAAAATAGGGACTTTAAGTTGGTAGAAATGATCAAGCAGTACTTCCCTACGATTCCGATCTAGAGTATGCTCCTATTCACTGATTAAAGAAATGACTATCCAGAACGAATTAATCCCTTATTCTTTTTTTTTCAAAGTACCCTCTTCTGAGATAGAAGAACAGGAACAAAAGAAATGGAATGTAATAATCGAATTAATAAAAAAAAGATATTTATTTATTCTTTTTTCCCATCCATATGGGTGGAATTCCTATCACAATTAATGGACTAATTCCTAATTCTTTAAATTCTTTAGATTTATTGATATAACGAGTATTTTATTGAAGGGCTGAGTTATTACCGAACAAAGAAAAATACATTTTTATTATCATAAGGGATGAGATTAATTCCGAAGCACTTTTTCTTATTCTAGCAAACGGAATTCCATTGGTTTAATTTCGGACTCTCTGATATATCTTTATTCTAGTTATCCCAAAAGAAAAGGGGTGATAATATCGAACTAGTCCTTACATTTATTTGTGGCCATAGAGGAGCCGTATGAAGCTGAGGTCTCATGTACGGTTTTGGAATAGCGATGGAAACAGTAATGTTATTATCGACTATAATTATCTAACAGTTCAAGTACAGTTGATATAGTTGAAGCACAGTCCAAATATGGCTTTTGGGGGTGGAATCTATGGCGTCAGCCCATAGGATTTATAGTTTTCATAATTTCTTCTCTAGCTGAATGTGAGAGATTGCCCTTTGATTTACCAGAAGCAGAGGAGGAATTAGTAGCAGGTTATCAAACCGAATATTCTGGTATCAGATTTGGTTTATTTTATCTTGCTTCTTACCTAAATCTATTAGCTTCTTCGTTATTCGTAACGGTTCTTTACTTAGGTGGGTGGAATTTATCTATTCCGTACATATCCATTCCTGAGCTTTTCGGAATAAAAAAAATAGCTGGAGTCTTTGGAATGACAATTGGTATCTTTATTACATTAGTTAAAGCTTATTTGTTTCTGTTCATTTCTATCACAACAAGATGGACTTTACCTAGGATGAGAATGGACCAGCTATTAAATCTTGGATGGAAATTTCTTTTACCTATTTCTTTGGGTAATCTATTATTGACAACTTCTTCCCAACTTGTTTCACTATAAAATAACAGAATACGATAACGATATTCTAGATTCATAACCTCTTTCAAACAAGAGAAAGAAACATCAATTTATTTATGGATATCTACAATATGTTTCCCATGGTAACTGGGTTCATGAATTATGGTCAACAAACAATACGAGCTGCAAGGTATATTGGTCAAAGTTTCATAATTACCTTATCCCACACAAACCGTTTACCTGTAACTATTCAATATCCTTATGAGAAATCAATTACGTCAGAACGTTTTCGTGGTCGAATTCACTTTGAATTTGATAAATGTATTGCTTGCGAAGTATGTGTTCGTGTATGCCCAATAGATCTACCTGTTGTTGATTGGAGATTGGAAAGAGATATGAAAAAGAAACAATTGCTTAATTATAGTATTGATTTCGGGGTCTGTATATTTTGTGGTAACTGTGTCGAGTATTGTCCAACAAACTGTTTATCAATGACTGAAGAATATGAGCTTTCTACTTATGATCGTCACGAATTGAATTATAATCAAATTGCTTTGAGTCGGTTACCAATGTCAGTAATTGAAGATTACACAATTCAAACAGTTATGAATTCGACTCAAATCAAAATAGATAAAGATAAACCCTTTGATTCAAGAACGATTACCGATTACTAAGATTTTGTTTTGATATAAAAGATCAAAACTTTTTTATTTTGGTTGGTCAGTAACTACAAATAATAATTAGTAACTATAGATTTAATTAGTAACTATAGATTGGTGAGAATCACTCTTTGATTTAAACTTATAATATTTTTATCACGGGAATTTCGAAATATACAATTTCAACTACTTTTTTTATTCTTTTTCTTTTGGATAAAAAGTAAGTAGGATTGGCCCAATAAAATAATTATATCTATATATAAAATTAATATTAAATTAATCCATATTAAGATTTAATTCAATTAGGAACATATCATATACAATAAAAATGGGGTAACCCTTTTCCTTTCCTGGACCATTTAGTAAGGTCATGATTTGACTTATATATTTTTTTTTTTACATATTATACATAATGGATTTACCTGGACCAATACATGATATTCTTGTAGCATTTCTGGGGTCAGTTCTTATATTAGGGGGTCTGGGGGTAGTATTACTTACCAATCCTATTTATTCTGCTTTTTCATTGGGATTGGTTCTTGTTTGTATATCCTTATTCTACATTCCATCGAACTCTTTTTTTGTAGCTGCCGCACAGCTACTTATTTATGTGGGAGCCGTAAATGTCTTAATCATATTTGCGGTAATGTTCATGAATGGTTCAGAATATTCCAATGATTCGTATTTTTGGACCATTGGAGATGGAGTCACTTCACTGGTTTGTACAAGTATTCTTTTTTCACTAATTACTACTATACCAGATACGTCATGGTACGGAATTATTTGGACTACAAGATCAAACCAGATTATAGAACAGGACCTAATAAGTAACGTTCAACAAATTGGGATTCATTTATCGACAGATTTTTATCTTCCCTTTGAACTAATTTCTATAATTCTTTTAGTTTCCTTGATAGGTGCAATTACTATGGCTCGCCAATAATAAATACTTAGAATTTTAAAAGAATTAAAAAGTTTTTAGAATTTTAGAAGTTCTAAATAAATAAAAAATCGAATCGCTTCAATTGTTCATATTGAAATGAATCGAGATTGATAAGGAGTTAGTCAATGATGTTCGAGCATGTACTTTTTTTGAGTGTTTATTTATTTTCTATCGGTCTCTATGGATTGATCACAAGTCGAAACATGGTTAGAGCACTTATGTGTCTTGAGCTTATACTAAATTCGGTTAATATTAATCTTGTAACATTTTCTGATATATTTGATAGTCGCCAATTAAAAGGAAACATTTTCTCAATCTTTATTATAGCTGTTGCAGCTGCTGAAGCAGCTATTGGTCTAGCTATTGTTTCGTCGATTCATCGAAACAGAAAATCAACTCGTATCAATCAATCGAATTTGTTGAATAATTAGTGATAATTATCATGATCATATATTGAATAATCAGTTATAATGATCATATAAATCAAGACACCACACAACATGATAAAGCATAAGAAAATATAAATGAAATTGGAATATTTTTCTATTTCTATTCTTTCACTTTCATATTCCATTAATGAAAAATAATTATATTCTTAATTTAATTGGTATTATAATTTTTTTATTTCGTTTTTTATTTGTTTATTTTATTTAATTTTAATGTATTTAAATTTTAATGTTTTTAATGTATTTTTAATGTATTATATAATAATATAAATGTATTATATAATAATATACTGCATAATATTATAAATATTATAATAAAATAATAAAAATAATATTATTAAATAATAATATGTTAATCATATTACGAAAATAAATTAAATTACTAATTTAGTTTTATTTTTATATATTCATATTTCATATTGAAAATATGAATATTGAAATATTGATTTGAATGATTGATCAATTTGTTTTGTCGGCCAATTTTTATTTACACATGTGACTCGTATGATCATGATTTTTGAAACGGAAATCAAAGTCTCTTGGCTTTTTCTCATGAACAGATTTAGAAATATATTGATTCTTAAAATTTTAATAAACCACTGCTTCGTCTGGTGTCTATAATATAAATACTAATTTTCTACCAGATTGAAAATTTTTGATGTTAAAATCTGGAATTTATAGATCCAATGTCACATTCAGTAAAAATTTATGATACATGTATAGGGTGTACTCAATGTGTACGAGCCTGCCCCACAGACGTATTGGAAATGATACCTTGGGACGGATGTAAAGCTAAGCAAATTGCTTCCGCACCAAGAACCGAGGACTGTGTGGGTTGTAAGAGATGTGAATCCGCCTGCCCCACGGATTTTTTGAGTGTCCGTGTTTATTTATCATATGAAACAACTCGCAGCATGGGTCTAGGTTATTGATACGTTACAAAAAAATCCACTTGAATCAATTGATTCCTCTTTACCGACAAAAGCCCGTACTCGAGAAAATATATTATTCTATTCCGAGCACGGGTTTTTCTGGTCAAACGTATCTTGTCTTTATCACGAGTTATTTTCCTTGGTTAACAATACTTGTTGTTTTGCCGATATCCGTCGGTTCTTCCATTTTCTTTCTTCCTCATAAAGGAAATAAGATGTTTAGGTGGTATGCTATATGTATATGCTCGTTGGAACTCCTTCTAACAACCTATGTTTTCTGTTATCATTTCCAATTGGACGATCCATTAACCCAATTGGAGGAAGATTTAAAATGGATAGATGTTTTTGATTTTCACTGGAGACTGGGAATCGATGGGCTTTCCATAGGACCTATTTTACTGACAGGATTTATCACCACTTTAGCTACCTTAGCGGCTTGGCCAGTTACTCGAAATTCGCGATTGTTCTATTTTCTCATGTTAGCAATGTACAGCGGTCAAATAGGATTATTTTCTTCTAGAGACCTTTTACTTTTTTTCATGCTGTGGGAGTTAGAATTAATTCCTGTTTATTTACTTTTATCCATGTGGGGGGGAAAGAAACGTCTCTACTCGGCCACAAAGTTTATTTTGTACACTGCGGGGGGCTCCATTTTTCTCTTAATAGGAGTTCTAGGTATGGGTTTATATGGCCCTAATGAACCCACATTAGATTTTTCAAAATTAACTAATCAATCATATCCTGTGGCATTGGAAATAATATTATATTTTGGATTCCTTATTGCTTATGCTGTCAAATCGCCGATTATACCCCTACATACGTGGTTACCAGATACCCATGGAGAAGCACATTACAGTACATGTATGCTTCTAGCTGGAATCTTATTAAAAATGGGCGCATATGGACTTATTCGGATCAATATGGAATTATTACCCCACGCTCATTCTATATTTTCTCCCTGGTTGGTAATAGTGGGAACGATTCAAATAATCTATGCAGCTTCAACCTCTCTCGGTCAACGGAATTTAAAAAAAAGAATAGCCTATTCCTCTGTATCTCACATGGGTTTCACAATTATAGGAATTGGTTCTATAACCGGAATGGGACTCAACGGTGCCATTTTACAAATACTCTCTCATGGATTTATTGGTGCTGCGCTTTTTTTCTTGGCAGGAACGAGTTGTGATAGAATACGTCTTGTTTATCTCGACGAAATGGGGGGGGTATCGATCCCAATGCCAAAACTATTTACCATGTTCAGTAGTTTTTCGATGGCTTCTCTTGCATTGCCAGGAATGAGTGGTTTTGTTGCGGAATTATTAGTATTTTTTGGAATAATTACTAGTCCAAAATACCTTTTAATGCCAAAAATGCTAATTACTTTTGTAATGGCAATTGGAATGATATTAACTCCTATTTATTTATTATCTATGTTACGTCAGATGTTCTATGGATACAAGCTATTCAATGTTCCAAACTCTAATTTTGCGGATTCTGGACCACGAGAACTATTTGTTTCAATCTGTATCTTTCTACCCGTAATAGGTATTGGTATTTATCCGGATTTCGTTCTCTCGCTATCAGTTGACAGGGTGCAAGCTATCCTATCTAATTACTTTCATCGATAGTCTTTCATTAATAATACGGAAATATAATTTTTGTCTTTGATTTTAAGATTTTTAAAATCGTTCGCTGTACAATGCAAAAGAATAAAGTGAATTAGAATTGTAATGAGATGCATTTTGAGTTTTTGAGAACCGTTTTGAATAAGGAATGATTCAAACGGTTCTCAAAAACTCGCACAAACAAGAAGCTTTTTATATATATATGGGATGATGTTCTTATGTATTCTTTATGTAGTTTATTCAATTATTTATCTGTGTAGTTTATTCAAGTAGATGTTAATGTGAATGAACCATAACTATGTAGACCTATTCCTAATAGATTGATTCCAAAATAACATACCCAAATTATAAGAAATCCTATAGAAGCCACAAGTGCCGAATTCATACTTTGCAAACTTTGATTTGTTCTACTTCTAATATGTATTCTAGTTCTAGTATGTAAATAAATCGCGAATATGGTCCAAGTAATAAAAGCCCAAGTTTCTTTGGGGTCCCAATTCCAATAAGATCCCCATGCCTCATTAGCCCATACTGCTCCACAAAGAATGCCTATGGTTAAAAAGGTAAATCCTAAACTAATGACACGATAACTCCAATAATCCAAACGTTGAGTCAATTGATATTTATAATAATTTCGAAATGAAAGAAAAGAAGTGTTTTTAAAAACACTTCTTTTTTCATTCAAATATTGAATCTCACCAAAGAAAAATGGTTTAATTAAGAAATTATTACCTTTACAAAAAATATCGATGTTTTTTCGAAATGTAATGACTAGAAGAGCGACTGATAATAGTGATCCGCATAAAAGAGCTGCATAGCTTAATAACATCATACTTACGTGCATCATTAACCACTGAGATTGTAGAGCAGGTACTAATATTGCGGATTGATGCATTTCAGTTAAAAAACCCGACGTGGCAAAGCCTTGTGTAAAAATGGTACTTGGTGCGGTTATTGTGCTTAAATCATTTTTATGGTTCCCCATCTTGGAAATCATATGAATAATGGAGAAACTGCACGAAAGGAAGATTAATGACTCGTATAAATTACTTAACGGAAAATGTCCTGAAGAAATCCAACGAGAAACTAATAATCCTGTTATAGAGAAAAAAGTGGCTATCATCCCTTTTTCCAATGAATCACGCAATCCTACGATTTCGCGGACTAATAAGATCATTAAATGAATCGTAATCACAATTGAAATTATCGAAAAAGAGATATGAGTTAATATATGTTCTAAAGTTGTAAATATCATAAAAAGGGGTCCCATTAGAGAATTTAAATCGAGAATTGAATACATTATAGGATCCATTGTGTCTCTTTTAGAGGATTTATTTTCTAGGATTTCAAGGATGCCGCCACTCGGACTCGAACCGAGATGCTCTAGCACTGCTTCCTAAGAGCAGCGTGTCTACCAATTTCACCATGGCGGCTTACTTGAAATAATAATAGTCAATTCATGTTGAATCGTCGAGAATCAAGGATTCAATATAGTTTAGTAAACATTAGAATCGATAAATCAAAATTCATTTAAATTCCTATTTGAATCTCTATTCAAAAAAAGAATCTTTAGTTGGGATCATTGTAAGTTTAGTTTTAATAATAAAGTAAGTTTAGTTTTAGTAAGTTTAGTTTTAATAATAAACTTTCGCGTACTAGAAACTAAGTTCTTCCAAAACAGTTAGAACTCAATAGTTTTGTTGTCTGTCGAGGTATAGAACTAAGAATTGTTCATTTTCTATTTTTTGATTCGTTTTTTATTTATCCGATTTGATTTCATAGATTCAAACAAAATGAAAAAAAAAATATTTTTTTTTTCAATGAAGAAGATTAAATAACCAGGATTTCATATGTATAACAATTTCATCACTAAATCAAAAGAATTTGAAATTTTCTAACGATTTCGACACCTTAGTATCATTCCTTAGTATCATTAGAGTATTAATACTCTTCATATTATATATAATGGTCTCTTCATTATATATATAATGCATAATGGTAAGATTTACCAAACTAATTAGGTTTTTGTTAGGCATATAAGAAACAAAAGAATTTTCATTTCTATCGTAATCATACTCTACTTTTCACAATAGAAAAATATTTTTCTATTGTGAAAAAAGTAGATAGAAAAAATATTCAGAATTCGATATACATACCTTTATTCTACATACCACATCTACATACTACAACAGCTAGTTCTAACTCATATTGATATTGAGGAGTTCAATACATTAATTAATGTGAATCGTTCATCTTAAAAAATTCGAAGTTCTTCGGGTATGTCAATTCCGATTATTCCAAGACTTTATTATTTGTTTGTTGCACAAAAAAACTTTTTGAACGTCCGGTGGAAACCGATTTCGCTAAGGAAAAAGCCTTTACTGCAGCTAAAAATCCTTTTTTTTTCCAAATATTTTTACGAATACGTTTTTTTGACATAGAAGTACGCTTTTTGGGAACTGCCATTCAAAAAGGGTTACCAGTTTTTATCGTTGTATGTGAAAGACATGTATTGTTTTGTTCAAAATAGATTGTTCCTTTTAGTCATTATCTATACTTATTCCCTGGTAGAATAGTTTTAAAAAAAGCATTTTCGAATATGTTTAAAACCTATTAAAAAATATATTTAAAACCTATTAAAAAATATATTTAAAACCTGTTTGAAAATATATTTTAAACCTATTAAAACATATAATTTTATTAAAACATAATTAGAATCAAGTACTCCTTTTGGTATAACTCTTTTTTCTTATTATACTATATAATATGGCTATAAATTACCAGAATAGAATATTCTACTAAGACTAGACTAGAATAGTAGAATTATTAAAGATTTCATTTTGTTTTCTTATGGAACATACATATCAATATGCATGGATAATACCTTTTCTTCCACTTCCAGTTACTGTGTCAATAGGATTTGGACTTCTACTGATTCCGACAGCAACAAAAAATATTCGTCGTATATGGGCTTTTCCTAGTGTTTTACTGTTAAGTATAGTTATGGGGTTTTCAGCCAATTTATCTATTCAACAAATACATGGAAGTTCTATCTATCAATATCTATGGTCTTGGACCATCAATAATGATTTTTCCTTAGAGTTCGGATATTTGATCGACCCACTTAGTTCTATTATGTCAATACTAATTACTACTGTTGGAATCTTGGTTCTTATTTATAGTGACAATTATATGTCTCATGATCAAGGATATCTGAGATTTTTTGCTTATATGAGTTTTTTCAATGCTTCCATGTTGGGATTAGTTACCAGTTCCAATTTGATACAAATTTATATTTTTTGGGAACTGGTGGGGATGTGTTCCTATTTATTAATAGGATTTTGGTTCACACGACGACCGACTGCAGCAAGTGCTTGTCAAAAAGCTTTTGTAACTAACCGTGTAGGGGATTTTGGTTTATTATTAGGAATTTTAGGTTTTTATTGGATAACAGGTAGTTTCGAATTTCGGGATTTGTTCGAAATAACTAATAACTTGATCCATAATAATGGTGTCAGTTCTTTATTTGCTACTTTGTGTGCCTCTTTATTATTCATTGGTGCAGTTGCTAAATCCGCACAATTCCCCCTTCACGTATGGTTACCCGATGCCATGGAAGGACCCACTCCCATCTCGGCTCTTATACACGCTGCTACTATGGTAGCAGCAGGAATTTTTCTTGTAGCTCGACTTCTTCCTATTTTCATAGCTATACCTTACATAATGAATTTCATATCTTTAATAGGTGTAATAACAGTACTACTAGGAGCTACTTTGGCTCTTGCTCAAAGAGATATAAAAAGAAGTTTAGCCTATTCTACAATGTCTCAATTGGGTTATATTATGTTAGCTCTAGGTATAGGTTCTTATCGAGCTGCTTTATTCCATTTGATTACCCATGCCTATTCTAAAGCTTTATTGTTTTTGGGATCCGGATCCATTATTCATTCAATGGAACCTATTGTTGGATATTCGCCAGAAAAAAGTCAGAATATGGCTCTTATGGGTGGTTTAAGAAGATATGTTCCAATTACAAGAACTACTTTTTTATTGGGTACACTTTCTATTTGCGGTATTCCACCTCTTGCTTGTTTTTGGTCCAAAGATGAAATTCTTAATGATAGTTGGTTGTATTCACCAATTTTCGCAATAATAGCTTGTTTCACAGCAGGATTGACTGCATTTTATATGTTTCGGGTGTATTTACTTACCTTTGATGGACATTTGCGCGTTCATTTTCAAGATTACAGTAGCACAAAAAATAGTTCGTCCTATTCAATATCTCTATGGGGAAAGGAGGTAGCCAAAGCAGTCAATAGAAATTTACCTTTATCAACAATGAATAATAGGGTCTTCTTTTTTTCAAAGGATATGTATAAAATTGATAATAATCTAAAAAAATGCATACGATACTTTAATACTTCTTTCGAAAAAAAGTACACTTCTATGTACCCTCGCGAAGTGGACAATACTATGCTATTTCCTCTGCTTATATTGGTATTATTTACTTTGTTTGTTGGATCAATAGGAATTCATTTTGATCAAGGAGTAATAGATTTGGATATATTATCCAAATGGTTAACTCCACTCACAAACCTTTTCCATCCAAATTCGAGTTATTCTGTGGATTGGTATGAATTTTTTACAAATGCAATTTTTTCAGTAAGTATAGCTATTTCCGGACTATTCATAGCATATATCTTATATGGGTCTGCTTATTCGTTTTTCCGGAATTTGAACTTTATCAATGCATTTGTAAAAGGTGGTCCTAAAAGGATTCTCTTGGACCAAATAAAAAATGGGATATACAATTGGTCATATAATCGTGGTTACATAGATATTTTTTATACTAAGGTTTTTACCATGGGTATAAGGGGATTAACCGAACTAACTCAGTTTTTTGATAGATATATAATTGATGGAATTACAAATGGGGTTGGCATTGCAAGTTTTTTTATAGGGGAAGGAATCAAATCCATGGGAGGTGGACGAATCTCTTCTTATCTATTCTTTTATTTATTTTATGCATCAATATCTTTATTCATTTTTTTATTTTTTTTATAAATTTATATTTTATAAATTTATAAATATAAACCAACTTAAAGTCCCTATTTTTATTCGTTTTATAAATTGTAGAAATATCTCTTTTTTTGATACCTTACATTATCTCTATTACTAATCCTTTGTGCACTTTGGTGTTCCTAACCGTCCACTGATTTTTGATTGATCTACGGCATGGTAATAAATACAAGACAGTAATGAAAACTCCATACAGTTGATCTTTTACACCCGCTCCAAGATATGATGACTAATGAAAGAATCTTAATCTTGGGGTAAACAGTTTACACTGCTTATGTTTACTTCAACTTTATTCTTGTACATATGAAATGAGATTTTATCTTCTTACTGCAAACTTCTAAGTTGTTTTGTTTCACTCATATAACTATCTGGTTTAACTCATTGACCCGAATGATGAATAAAAAATAAAATACCTATTCAATACATTACATTCAACTTCTTTCCTTTACTTCTAGGAAAGAAGTATAAAGTTCATGTTCAACGAATCACACGTAGAGATATTGATAACACACATAGAGTTAATGGTATTTCATAACTAATAGATTGAGCAGCAGCTCGTAGACCACCTGAAAAGGAATATTTATTATTCGATCCGTATCCTGACATAAGAAGCCCAATAGGAGCAATACTTGAAATGGCGACCCATAAAAAAACACCTATACTGAGATCGGCTAAAATGAGGCGATACCCAAAAGGAATTACTAAATAACTTAGTAGAATTGATATGACCACTATAGACGGTCCAATACTAAACAAACGAACATCTCCTCTAGATGGGAGAAGGTCTTCTTTAAAAAGTAGTTTAGTTCCATCTGCTAGAGCTTGAAGAATTCCCAAGGGGCCGGCATATTCAGGCCCAATACGTTGTTGTATCGCTGCAGATATTTCTCTTTCTAACCACACAATTACTAGTACCCCTATTGTAATTCCCAATATAAGGGTCAAAATGGGTACAAAGATCCATATGAGTCCATATACTTCTTTTAAGGATTCCGATATAGAAAAAGAATTGATAGTTTGTACTTCTGTCGTATCAATTATCATTTCAACGATCAACCTCTCCCATAATGATATCTATACTACCTAGTATCGTCATGATATCAGCCAATTTCATTCTTTTAACTAGCTGAGGAAGAATTTGCAAATTTATGAAGCCGGGTGGACGAATTTTCCATCTCCAAGGGAAAACACTATTATCTCCTATCAAATAAATTCCTAATTCCCCTTTTGGGGCTTCTACTCTCACGTAAAGTTCTTGTTTCGACAATTCAAAATTGGGTGAAGGTTTTTTACTAATAAATCTATATTCAAAATCATTCCATTCGGAATTTTTTGCTCTATCAAAGCGTCGGACTTCTAAATTCTCATAGGGTCCTCCAGGAATTCCTTCTAGAGCCTGTTGAATTATTTTTATAGATTCCCTCATTTCACCGATTCGTACTAAATAACGAGCTAACGAATCTCCTTCTTTTTGCCATTGGACTTCCCAATCGAATTCATTGTAACACTCATAATTATCAATTTTACGAAGATCCCATTGTGTTCCAGAAGCTCGTAACATCGGTCCTGATAAACCCCAATTTATTGCTTCCTCTCCACCAATAATGCCCACTCCTTCGACTCGCTCCAAAAAAATGGGATTTCGCGTAATGAGTTTTTGATATTCAACAATTCCTGTTAAAAAATAATCGCAAAAATCCAAACATTTATCTATCCAGCCATAAGGTAGATCGGCAGCTACTCCTCCGATGCGGAAATAATTATGCATCATTCGCATACCTGTGGCGGCTTCGAATAAATCATATATCAATTCTCTCTCTCTGAAAATATAGAAAAAGGGAGTCTGCGCGCCGATATCCGCCATAAAAGGCCCAAGCCATAACAAATGAGAAGCTATACGGCTCAGCTCCAGCATAATTACTCTGATATAGCTAGCCCTTTTAGGTACTTGAACATTTTCCAGTTGTTCTGGTGCATTTACCGTTATTGCCTCTGTGAACATAGTAGCTAAATAATCCCAACGTGTTACATAAGGCAGATATTGTATAATTGTTCGGTTTTCCGCTATTTTTTCCATCCCTCTGTGTAAATAGCCCAATATGGGTTCACAGTCAATAACATCTTCACCATCGAGAGTAACGATCAGTCGAAGAACACCATGCATTGATGGGTGGTGAGGACCCATATTAACTATCATGAAATCTTTTTTTGTAGCCGGTACAGTCATATCTTTTCTTCCTTAATTCATTATTTCATGAATTCCTCAAAAAAGTAGGAGGTTCATCAAAATAAAAAATCTAATAACTACTATACTAATTCAAACGATTTAATTAACGATTTTTTGGCTCCCGAATATCCAACTGGTCAATTAATTTCTTATAACGCGCTCTATTTTTCTTTGACAAATAAGCCAGCAGACGTTGACGTTTTCTCAGAATTTTTTGTAGACCTCTTTGTGATAAAAAATCTCTTTTGTGCAATTCCAAATGTGAAGTAAGTCTTCGTATCTTATTGGTGAAACTTAATACTTGAAATTCAACAGAACCCCTGTTTTCTTCTTTTTCTTCTTGTGGAAGAAGTGAAATGAATGAATTTTTGACCATAAAACTTTTTTTATCTTTTTCTTTTCTTTCTTTTCCATGCCATGGATTTTACCGATCAGGAAAAATAAAATAATAATTATTATATTATGTCAATTTTTTTTAATCTAGTACACGCAAAAATTTAGATTTATCCGTTTCTATCTAAATCAAATTTTCCATTTGATTTAGATAGAAAAGAAAAGGATAATATATTTCTGCATTTACGAAAGAGAATGATTTCTTTGCACCTAAAAAGATTCTGTAGATTTCTTTCTAGATTCAATTGAATTGATACACAAGTAAATACGTATCATGTACCAGAACGTAACACACCATATGCGTACATCTTTCGGTTTTTATTTACTGAAAACGGCATGTGATATATAGGAAATATACTATTAAATAATTCTGAATCGTGGATACATACGTATCCTTGACATACTGAAACGACTACCATTATTGGTATCAAACCAATAGCGATTCATACAAGCTAAATCTTCTAATCGGTAATTGGGCCAAAGAAACAATTTGCATTTAATTAATTTATTTAAATCCGTATTAAGACGTTTGTCCTCATTCAAAAATTGTTCAGAGTTTCTTATGTTGTTTTCGTTGCAAAATACTGGATTTCTATTCACAATATCCCGATTATGAGAGTTGAAACAAATTAGAATTCTCAATTCTCTACGACGTCTAGGAGATAGAATATTTTCAGGAACAAAGAAATTATAATGATCTTGATCCCCATTCACAAATATATTGCCATGTCGTCCAGTGGATTTTTTCAAATTATTCTTATCAACATATCTTTTCTTTATGTATTTTCTATTAATTTGGTGTTTACTCTTATCGATCAATGAAATACTTATGGTTTGATATATAATGAATTTTCCATCCCTTCTTAAAGATAGACGAATTGGTTCGATAATTAATATTCCCCTTTTTATTAATTCTGTAAGAGCTAGATCTTTCTGAATCAGCATTACATCCAGATGCATCTCTCCTCTTTGAATCGAGGATATAGCAATTTCCCTTGGATTTATCAATCTAAGTAGGAGACAATATATCCTAACATTATTAATAATTTTTTGATTCAAGGGGTCATCCCATCTTAATTGAAAAATAAAATATTTTTTCAGGAACAAATCTAGTTCTCCTTCCTTATTTTTCTTGGATTGTTTTTTTTTTTTTTTACCTTTTTTAATGTTTGATCTCGTGCAATCCTCTTCAAGATATTCCTTTTGGTTTTGTTTTTGTGGATCTGATACAAGATTTGATTGACCCTCTTTTTCTTGGTTGGAATTTTGAAATTCTATTTTAACGGAATCTTTGATGTTTTGATTTTGACTAATATTTTTTTTATTTTGATTTTGACTAATATTTTTTTTATTTTGATTTTGACTAATATTTTTTTTATTTTGATTTTGACTAATATTTTTTTTATTTTGATTTTGACTAATATTTTTTTTATTTTGATTTTGACTAATATTTTTTTTATTTTGATTTTGACTAATATTTTTTTTATTTTGATTTTGACTAATATTTTTTTCATTTTGATTTTGACTAATATTTTTTTCATTTTGATTTTGACTAATATCATTTTCATAATAAATATTAGAAAGAAGTAATTTGATTGGTATGATCCACGGTTTAATCTTATATGCATCAAAAGGTAACACAAATTCTGGGAAGAACCAAGGTTCTAGATTTGATATGGTAGAATAATTTCGATTCATTCCCATCCAATCAAAAATTTTTTTTTGATGAGTCTTAGTCTTAGTATTTTTATTAGTATTTTTATAAATTTCGGTACCGATATACATATCGGTCCAGTCCTCAATATCACTATTGTTCTCAATATCACTATTGTTCTCAATATCACTATTGTTCTCAATATCACTATTGTTTCTAAGGCAAAAATGAAGAATTCTATAATCCAAATATTTTCTATCCAGATTTTTATGGGTATCAATAAAATATCCTTTTTTTAGGTAATCATCAATAGTCATATTTAGCAATACATAAAACGATTCGGGTTTCAGTGTGTATGAGTCCTTACTATCCCCATAATTTATATATTCATGTGATAAAAGATCATATCTGTAGTGTTTTTTAAATTTTTCTTTTTGACTCATCGATAAATCCACTGCACAAAAATTTTCATTCATGTAATGAATTAATCGGTCTTTTTCTTTTTTATATGAATACAATTTCATTGATTCTTTATTTTGAATAGTACAACGTTGATTGACTCTATTTCGCCATTTTTTCGGTACTAATCGAGACCATTTGCTCCGAGAAAAATTATATTGATAATGACCCTTTAACCAGTTTTTCCATTTATTCATTCCAGACTTATTAATTTTCTTATGCCTTGATTTGGAATCAAACCTTGATTTGGAATCAAATATTCCTCGTGTCATACAATAATACTTTATCTTGTCTTTAATAAAAGGATAGGTCCCGTGATCGTGATATTGAAGTACAGATCTCAGGTGATGGTTGTTAAATAATTGGGTTTGTGACAATTTGTAAAATACATATGCTTGGGACAAGGAAGATAAGTCGTGATAAGTGTTTAAATCATTTCTAATATTAGGATTAGAAAAGGACTTTTTTATAGTCGAAATAAAGTTCATTGTATCTTGATCTGTTTCATCAATTCCTTCTTGATTTCTTTCATCGTTGTAAATGGATTCATTGATAATTGTTTTTTTTAAAAGTTGTGCATTAACCTTAGAAATGGTAACCATACATTGCAAGATATCTATGTATATTTTTTCAATGAAAGATTTCATAAAATAATGTGATTTGCGTATTAATCGGGTATTTTTTCTTTGAAGTATCTGCCAAATATGTTTTTGTAATTCCGGTCTTTTATCATGATAGGCTAGAACTATTTTCTTCTTGTCTTTTGTGATTCCTTCTATTTGATTCCTTATTGTGATTGTCTTATCAGCAAGATCTTTCATTTTTTTTTCTATGAGTAAATAATTTGTCCAATTCATAGATCGAATTTGAATGGTCGATTCGTGAATAATCTGATTATTTTTTTTTGAATCTTTTGCATTTTCATTTGGTTCATGTACTTTTCCCTTCCTCAATTCAAATAAAGAAATTTGGTTCACTTTTTCAAGTTTCTTCATTATTCGTTTTAGAACTAGAACTGTTCGTTTTAGAACTAGAACTATTCGTTTTAGAACTAGAACTATTCGTTTTAGAACTCGTTTTAGAACTCGTTTTAGAACTAGAACTATTTTGATGACCCATCTTTTTTTTTCTTTTGAAACTTTTAGAGAGTTCTTTTTTACTTTTCTAATTTTTTTTTTGAGTTCCTTATATATGGGTTCAAAAAAAGAAGGTTGCTTTCGGGGAGAACCAAAAGGGAGTTCCGTTTCCATTCCCCAAACTGTTAAAAAACAAAAATTTTCTTTTTTTCCTTTTTTTTTCATTGGATCTCCATGATGAGATCGTATTTTAGATCTTCGCCAAGGTTTTAAACGAAAAGGAAATAAAATCTTTATCTGAATACCATCTGTTAACCAATCTTGGGGAAATTCTGTTTCTGATAATGGAACACCATTATAGGTGCATTTAACATGTATTTCTCTATTCCATTCCTTCAAATCCTCATACCACTCGGGGAATTGGAATAATAACATACGTCCAATATTTTTAGCTATTATCAATGAAGGCAATACAATGTTTTTTCTAAAAAAAGATTGGGTTATCAGCATCAAACCTCTTATTGCTTGAGCAAATATAATGCTATCCCAAATTTCTGATATTGTTATCCGTTCATCTTCCTCTTTTTTTTTTTTCTCCTCGTCTTTTTTTTTCCCAGTGTTTGTCTCTTCCTCTTCCTCCTCAAAGTCGGAAGTTTCGGATTCTGGGTTTCCCCCCACGGAATTCCTAAAAATAAGATTAATTATTCGATATCTATATCTATCAAAAAAAGAAAAAAAAAAGACTTTGTCTATTCGATCCAAA
>NW_027020943.1:7500-10000 GCF_036884655.1 Musa acuminata AAA Group
TCGCTTCGCTCGCTGTTCGCCGCTCGCCGCTCGCTCGCGCAGCCAAAAATGGCCAGTTTTGGCCCGTTTTGGCCAGTTTTTGGCCTGTTTTTGCGTTGCGCGGTGACCATCTTGAGCGGAGCAAAATGTCAGCCATCTCAGCACCCTGGAACCCCCCGGGTGGCACAGGGCTGGATGGGGCTTTCGTATAGCAGGGACGGTGATGCCTCTCGCTTCGCTCGCTGTCCGCCGCTCGCTGCTCGCTCGCGCAGCCAAAAATGGCCAGTTTTGGCCCGTTTTTGGGCCGTTTTGGCCTGTTTTTGGGCTGTTCTTGCGTCGCGCGGTGACCGTCGTGAGCGGAGCAAAATGTCAGCCATCTCAGCACCCTGGAACCCCCCGGGTGGCACAGGGCTGGATGGGGCTTTCGTATAGCAGGGACGGTGCTGCCTCTCGCTTCGCTCGCTGTCCGCCGCTCGCCGCTCGCTCGCGCAGCCAAAAATGGCCAGTTTTGTCCCGTTTTTGGGCCGTTTTGGCCTGTTTTTGGGCTGTTCTTGCGTCGCGCGGTGACCGTCGTGAGCGGAGCAAAATGTCAGCCATCTCAGCACCCTGGAACCCCCCGGGTGGCACAGGGCTGGATGGGGCTTTCGTATAGCAGGGACGGTGCTGCCTCTCGCTTCGCTCGCTGTCCGCCGCTCGCCGCTCGCTCGCGCAGCCAAAAATGGCCAGTTTTGGCCCGTTTTTGGGCCGTTTTGGCCAGTTTTTGGCCTGTTCTTGCGTCGCGCGGTGACCGTCGTGAGCGGAGCAAAATGTCAGCCATCTCAGCACCCTGGAACCCCCCGGGTGGCACAGGGCTGGATGGGGCTTTCGTATAGCAGGGACGGTGCTGCCTCTCGCTTCGCTCGCTGTTCGCCGCTCGCCGCTCGCTCGCGCAGCCAAAAATGGCCAGTTTTGGCCCGTTTTGGCCAGTTTTTGGCCTGTTTTTGCGTTGCGCGGTGACCATCTTGAGCGGAGCAAAATGTCAGCCATCTCAGCACCCTGGAACCCCCCGGGTGGCACAGGGCTGGATGGGGCTTTCGTATAGCAGGGACGGTGATGCCTCTCGCTTCGCTCGCTGTCCGCCGCTCGCTGCTCGCTCACGCAGCCAAAAATGGCCAGTTTTGGCCCGTTTTTGGGCCGTTTTGGCCTGTTTTTGGCCTGTTCTTGCGTCGCGCGGTGACCGTCGTGAGCGGAGCAAAATGTCAGCCATCTCAGCACCCTGGAACCCCCCGGGTGGCACAGGGCTGGATGGGGCTTTCGTATAGCAGGGACGGTGCTGCCTCTCGCTTAGCTCGCTGTCCGCCGCTCGCCGCTCGCTCGCGCAGCCAAAAATGGCCAGTTTTGTCCCGTTTTTGGGCCGTTTTGGCCTGTTTTTGGGCTGTTCTTGCGTCGCGCGGTGACCGTCGTGAGCGGAGCAAAATGTCAGCCATCTCAGCACCCTGGAACCCCCCGGGTGGCACAGGGCTGGATGGGGCTTTCGTATAGCAGGGATGGTGCTGCCTCTCGCTTCGCTCGTTGTCCGCCGCTCGCCGCTCGCTCGCGCAGCCAAAAATGGCCAGTTTTGGCCCGTTTTTGGGCCGTTTTGGCCAGTTTTTGGCCTGTTCTTGCGTCGCGCGGTGACCGTCGTGAGCGGAGCAAAATGTCAGCCATCTCAGCACCCTGGAACCCCCCGGGTGGCACAGGGCTGGATGGGGCTTTCGTATAGCAGGGACGGTGCTGCCTCTCGCTTCGCTCGCTGTCCGCCGCTCGCCGCTCGCTCGCGCAGCCAAAAATGGCCAGTTTTGGCCCGTTTTGGCCAGTTTTTGGCCTGTTTTTGCGTTGCGCGGTGACCATCTTGAGCGGAGCAAAATGTCAGCCATCTCAGCACCCTGGAACCCCCCGGGTGGCACAGGGCTGGATGGGGCTTTCGTATAGCAGGGACGGTGATGCCTCTCGCTTCGCTCGCTGTCCGCCGCTCGCTGCTCGCTCGCGCAGCCAAAAATGGCCAGTTTTGGCCCGTTTTTGGGCCGTTTTGGCCTGTTTTTGGGCTGTTCTTGCGTCGCGCGGTGACCGTCGTGAGCGGAGCAAAATGTCAGCCATCTCAGCACCCTGGAACCCCCCGGGTGGCACAGGGCTGGATGGGGCTTTCGTATAGCAGGGACGGTGCTGCCTCTCGCTTAGCTCGCTGTCCGCCGCTCTCCGCTCGCTCGCGCAGCCAAAAATGGCCAGTTTTGGCCCGTTTTTGGGCCGTTTTGGCCTGTTTTTGGGCTGTTCTTGCGTCGCGCGGTGACCGTCGTGAGCGGAGCAAAATGTCAGCCATCTCAGCACCCTGGAACCCCCCGGGTGGCACAGGGCTGGATGGGGCTTTCGTATAGCAGGGACGGTGCTGCCTCTCGCTTCGCTCGCTGTTCGCCGCTCGCTCGCGCAGCCAAAAATGGCCAGTTTTGGCCCGTTTTTGGGCCGTTTTGGCAAGTTTTTGGCCTGTTCTTGCGTTGCGCGGTGACCG
>NW_027020944.1:15000-34567 GCF_036884655.1 Musa acuminata AAA Group
CTGAAAGAAACCTCAGAAAAGGAAGAAAGGGGAGAAAGTGAGGAAGAAAGCGATGTAGAAAGTGAGGAAGAAAGCGATGTAGAAACAACTTCCGAAAGGAAGGAGACTAAACAGGAACAAGAGGGATCCACCGAAAAAGACCCTTCCCTTTATTCGGAAGAAAAGGAGGATCCGGACAAAATAGATGAAACGGAAGAGATCCGAGTGAATGGAAAGGAAAAAACAAAGCATGAATTCCACTTTCACTTTAAAGACACATGCGATAAAGATAGCCCAGTTTACGAAGATTCTTATCTTGATACCTATCAAGATAATTGGGAATTGGGAAGACTTGAAGAAGAGAAAAATGAAAAGACTTTTTTCTGCTTTGACTTTGAAAAACCTATTGTAACTTTTCTTTTCGATTATAAGCGGTGGAATCGTCCATTGCGATATAAAAAAATAATCGATTTGAAAATAGTGTACAAAATGAAATGTCACAATATTTTTTTTATACGTGTTCAAGTGATGGAAAACAAATAATATCTTTTACATATCCGCCTAGTTTATCAACTTTTTCGGAAATGATAGAACGCAAAATGTCTTTGTACATGACAGAAAAATTTTCCCATGAAGACCTATATGATTATTGGGTTTCTACCAATGAGCAAAAAAAATACAACTTGAGCAATGAATTGATAAGTCGAATAAAAACTCTAGAAGAAGAAGAAGAAGAAGAAGAAGAAGAAAGGATATCTCTTGCTCTAGATATACTTGAAAAAAGGACCAGATTATGCAACGATGAGAATGAGCAAGAATACTTGCCAAAAGCGTATGATCCTTTTTTGAGCGGACCGTATCGTGGAACAATAAGAACAATAAAAAAATTCTATTCACATACAATCATGAATGATTTAATTACTTCTACAAATGATTTAATTACTTCTACAAATGATTTAATTACTTCTACAGAAGAAGAAGATGTAGATTCCATAGAAACGTTTTGGATAAATAAGATTCATGGGCTCTTTCCTATTTCTAAAAATTCTCGAGAATTTGAACATGAAAAGAATCCGCTTGATGAGAAATCATCATTTAATTATATTGTTAATTTCTTAACGTCAATCGATGAATCTTCTTTATTTTTATTGGAAGAAGAAAGAAGAATTAATTCAGAAAGTAAAGCAAAATCCTTGAGATTTGTATTCGACATAATTACAACCAATCCAAATGATCAAACAACAACTGAAAAAAAATCCATTGGAATAGAAGAAAAAAAATCCATTGGAATAGAAGAAAAAAAATCCATTGGAATAGAAGAAATCAGTAAAAAGGTTCCTCGATGGTCATACAAATTGACCGATGAATTAGAAGGACTGGATCAAGAAAATGGAGAAGAACAGAAGGAAGATTATGAAATTTGTTCAAGAAAAGCGAAACGGGTGGTGATCTATACTGATAAAAATCTGGATACCGATACTGATAATATTGATCAAGCAGAAGCAGAAGCAGAAGCAGAAGCAGAAGCAGAAGAGGTGGCTTTGATACGTTATTCGCAACAACCAGATTTTAATCGGGGTATAATCCAAGGATCCATGCGTGCTCAAAGACGTAAAACAGTTATTTGGGAAATATTTCAAACAAATGTTCATTCCCCGCTTTTTTTGGATCGAATAGACAAAGTCTTTTTTTTTTCTTTTTTTGATAGATATAGATATCGAATAATTAATCTTATTTTTAGGAATTCCGTGGGGGGAAACCCAGAATCCGAAACTTCCGACTTTGAGGAGGAAGAGGAAGAGACAAACACTGGGAAAAAAAAAGACGAGGAGAAAAAAAAAAAAGAGGAAGATGAACGGATAACAATATCAGAAATTTGGGATAGCATTATATTTGCTCAAGCAATAAGAGGTTTGATGCTGATAACCCAATCTTTTTTTAGAAAAAACATTGTATTGCCTTCATTGATAATAGCTAAAAATATTGGACGTATGTTATTATTCCAATTCCCCGAGTGGTATGAGGATTTGAAGGAATGGAATAGAGAAATACATGTTAAATGCACCTATAATGGTGTTCCATTATCAGAAACAGAATTTCCCCAAGATTGGTTAACAGATGGTATTCAGATAAAGATTTTATTTCCTTTTCGTTTAAAACCTTGGCGAAGATCTAAAATACGATCTCATCATGGAGATCCAATGAAAAAAAAAGGAAAAAAAGAAAATTTTTGTTTTTTAACAGTTTGGGGAATGGAAACGGAACTCCCTTTTGGTTCTCCCCGAAAGCAACCTTCTTTTTTTGAACCCATATATAAGGAACTCAAAAAAAAAATTAGAAAAGTAAAAAAGAACTCTCTAAAAGTTTCAAAAGAAAAAAAAAGATGGGTCATCAAAATAGTTCTAGTTCTAAAACGAGTTCTAAAACGAGTTCTAAAACGAATAGTTCTAGTTCTAAAACGAATAGTTCTAGTTCTAAAACGAACAGTTCTAGTTCTAAAACGAATAATGAAGAAACTTGAAAAAGTGAACCAAATTTCTTTATTTGAATTGAGGAAGGGAAAAGTACATGAACCAAATGAAAATGCAAAAGATTCAAAAAAAAATAATCAGATTATTCACGAATCGACCATTCAAATTCGATCTATGAATTGGACAAATTATTTACTCATAGAAAAAAAAATGAAAGATCTTGCTGATAAGACAATCACAATAAGGAATCAAATAGAAGGAATCACAAAAGACAAGAAGAAAATAGTTCTAGCCTATCATGATAAAAGACCGGAATTACAAAAACATATTTGGCAGATACTTCAAAGAAAAAATACCCGATTAATACGCAAATCACATTATTTTATGAAATCTTTCATTGAAAAAATATACATAGATATCTTGCAATGTATGGTTACCATTTCTAAGGTTAATGCACAACTTTTAAAAAAAACAATTATCAATGAATCCATTTACAACGATGAAAGAAATCAAGAAGGAATTGATGAAACAGATCAAGATACAATGAACTTTATTTCGACTATAAAAAAGTCCTTTTCTAATCCTAATATTAGAAATGATTTAAACACTTATCACGACTTATCTTCCTTGTCCCAAGCATATGTATTTTACAAATTGTCACAAACCCAATTATTTAACAACCATCACCTGAGATCTGTACTTCAATATCACGATCACGGGACCTATCCTTTTATTAAAGACAAGATAAAGTATTATTGTATGACACGAGGAATATTTGATTCCAAATCAAGGTTTGATTCCAAATCAAGGCATAAGAAAATTAATAAGTCTGGAATGAATAAATGGAAAAACTGGTTAAAGGGTCATTATCAATATAATTTTTCTCGGAGCAAATGGTCTCGATTAGTACCGAAAAAATGGCGAAATAGAGTCAATCAACGTTGTACTATTCAAAATAAAGAATCAATGAAATTGTATTCATATAAAAAAGAAAAAGACCGATTAATTCATTACATGAATGAAAATTTTTGTGCAGTGGATTTATCGATGAGTCAAAAAGAAAAATTTAAAAAACACTACAGATATGATCTTTTATCACATGAATATATAAATTATGGGGATAGTAAGGACTCATACACACTGAAACCCGAATCGTTTTATGTATTGCTAAATATGACTATTGATGATTACCTAAAAAAAGGATATTTTATTGATACCCATAAAAATCTGGATAGAAAATATTTGGATTATAGAATTCTTCATTTTTGCCTTAGAAACAATAGTGATATTGAGAACAATAGTGATATTGAGAACAATAGTGATATTGAGAACAATAGTGATATTGAGGACTGGACCGATATGTATATCGGTACCGAAATTTATAAAAATACTAATAAAAATACTAAGACTAAGACTCATCAAAAAAAAATTTTTGATTGGATGGGAATGAATCGAAATTATTCTACCATATCAAATCTAGAACCTTGGTTCTTCCCAGAATTTGTGTTACCTTTTGATGCATATAAGATTAAACCGTGGATCATACCAATCAAATTACTTCTTTCTAATATTTATTATGAAAATGATATTAGTCAAAATCAAAATGAAAAAAATATTAGTCAAAATCAAAATGAAAAAAATATTAGTCAAAATCAAAATAAAAAAAATATTAGTCAAAATCAAAATAAAAAAAATATTAGTCAAAATCAAAATAAAAAAAATATTAGTCAAAATCAAAATAAAAAAAATATTAGTCAAAATCAAAATAAAAAAAATATTAGTCAAAATCAAAATAAAAAAAATATTAGTCAAAATCAAAATAAAAAAAATATTAGTCAAAATCAAAACATCAAAGATTCCGTTAAAATAGAATTTCAAAATTCCAACCAAGAAAAAGAGGGTCAATCAAATCTTGTATCAGATCCACAAAAACAAAACCAAAAGGAATATCTTGAAGAGGATTGCACGAGATCAAACATTAAAAAAGGTAAAAAAATAAAAAAAAAAAAAAAACAATCCAAGAAAAATAAGGAAGGAGAACTAGATTTGTTCCTGAAAAAATATTTTATTTTTCAATTAAGATGGGATGACCCCTTGAATCAAAAAATTATTAATAATGTTAGGATATATTGTCTCCTACTTAGATTGATAAATCCAAGGGAAATTGCTATATCCTCGATTCAAAGAGGAGAGATGCATCTGGATGTAATGCTGATTCAGAAAGATCTAGCTCTTACAGAATTAATAAAAAGGGGAATATTAATTATCGAACCAATTCGTCTATCTTTAAGAAGGGATGGAAAATTCATTATATATCAAACCATAAGTATTTCATTGATCGATAAGAGTAAACACCAAATTAATAGAAAATACATAAAGAAAAGATATGTTGATAAGAATAATTTGAAAAAATCCACTGGACGACATGGCAATATATTTGTGAATGGGGATCAAGATCATTATAATTTCTTTGTTCCTGAAAATATTCTATCTCCTAGACGTCGTAGAGAATTGAGAATTCTAATTTGTTTCAACTCTCATAATCGGGATATTGTGAATAGAAATCCAGTATTTTGCAACGAAAACAACATAAGAAACTCTGAACAATTTTTGAATGAGGACAAACGTCTTAATACGGATTTAAATAAATTAATTAAATGCAAATTGTTTCTTTGGCCCAATTACCGATTAGAAGATTTAGCTTGTATGAATCGCTATTGGTTTGATACCAATAATGGTAGTCGTTTCAGTATGTCAAGGATACGTATGTATCCACGATTCAGAATTATTTAATAGTATATTTCCTATATATCACATGCCGTTTTCAGTAAATAAAAACCGAAAGATGTACGCATATGGTGTGTTACGTTCTGGTACATGATACGTATTTACTTGTGTATCAATTCAATTGAATCTAGAAAGAAATCTACAGAATCTTTTAGGTGCAAAGAAATCATTCTCTTTCGTAAATGCAGAAATATATTATCCTTTCTTTTCTATCTAAATCAAATGGAAAATTTGATTTAGATAGAAACGGATAAATCTAAATTTTTGCGTGTACTAGATTAAAAAAAATTGACATAATATAATAATTATTATTTTATTTTCCTGATCGGTAAAATCCATGGCATGGAAAAGAAAGAAAAGAAAAAGATAAAAAAAGTTTTATGGTCAAAAATTCATTCATTTCACTTCTTCCACAGAAGAAAAAGAAGAAAACAGGGGTTCTGTTGAATTTCAAGTATTAAGTTTCACCAATAAGATACGAAGACTTACTTCACATTTGGAATTGCACAAAAGAGATTTTTTATCACAAAGAGGTCTACAAAAAATCTGAGAAAACGTCAACGTCTGCTGGCTTATTTGTCAAAGAAAAATAGAGCGCGTTATAAGAAATTAATTGACCAGTTGGATATTCGGGAGCCAAAAAATCGTTAATTAAATCGTTTGAATTAGTATAGTAGTTATTAGATTTTTTATTTTGATGAACCTCCTACTTTTTTGAGGAATTCATGAAATAATGAATTAAGGAAGAAAAGATATGACTGTACCGGCTACAAAAAAGATTTCATGATAGTTAATATGGTCCTCACCACCCATCAATGCATGGTGTTCTTCGACTGATCGTTACTCTCGATGGTGAAGATGTTATTGACTGTGAACCCATATTGGGCTATTTACACAGAGGGATGGAAAAAATAGCGGAAAACCGAACAATTATACAATATCTGCCTTATGTAACACGTTGGATTATTTAGCTACTATGTTCACAGAGGCAATAACGGTAAATGCACCAGAACAACTGGAAAATGTTCAAGTACCTAAAAGGGCTAGCTATATCAGAGTAATTATGCTGGAGCTGAGCCGTATAGCTTCTCATTTGTTATGGCTTGGGCCTTTTATGGCGGATATCGGCGCGCAGACTCCCTTTTTCTATATTTTCAGAGAGAGAGAATTGATATATGATTTATTCGAAGCCGCCACAGGTATGCGAATGATGCATAATTATTTCCGCATCGGAGGAGTAGCTGCCGATCTACCTTATGGCTGGATAGATAAATGTTTGGATTTTTGCGATTATTTTTTAACAGGAATTGTTGAATATCAAAACTCATTACGCGAAATCCCATTTTTTTGGAGCGAGTCGAAGGAGTGGGCATTATTGTGGAGAGGAAGCAATAAATTGGGGTTTATCAGGACCGATGTTACGAGCTTCTGGAACACAATGGGATCTTCGTAAAATTGATAATTATGAGTGTTACAATGAATTCGATTGGGAAGTCCAATGGCAAAAAGAAGGAGATTCGTTAGCTCGTTATTTAGTACGAATCGGTGAAATGAGGGAATCTATAAAAATAATTCAACAGGCTCTAGAAGGAATTCCTGGAGGACCCTATGAGAATTTAGAAGTCCGACGCTTTGATAGAGCAAAAAATTCCGAATGGAATGATTTTGAATATAGATTTATTAGTAAAAAACTTCACCCAATTTTGAATTGTCGAAACAAGAACTTTACGTGAGAGTAGAAGCCCCAAAAGGGGAATTAGGAATTTATTTGATAGGAGATAATAGTGTTTTCCCTTGGAGATGGAAAATTCGTCCACCCGGCTTCATAAATTTGCAAATTCTTCCTCAGCTAGTTAAAAGAATGAAATTGGCTGATATCATGACGATACTAGGTAGTATAGATATCATTATGGAGAGGTTGATCGTTGAAATGATAATTGATACGACAGAAGTACAAACTATCAATTCTTTTTCTATATCGGAATCCTTAAAAGAAGTATATGGACTCATATGGATCTTTGTACCCATTTTGACCCTTATATTGGGAATTACAATAGGGGGTACTAGTAATTGTGTGGTTAGAAAGAGAAATATCTGCAGCGATACAACAACGTATTGGGCCTGAATATGCCGGCCCCTTGGGAATTCTTCAAGCTCTAGCAGATGGAACTAAACTACTTTTTAAAGAAGACCTTCTCCCATCTAGAGGAGATGTTCGTTTGTTTAGTATTGGACCGTCTATAGTGGTCATATCAATTCTACTAAGTTATTTAGTAATTCCTTTTGGGTATCGCCTCATTTTAGCCGATCTCAGTATAGGTGTTTTTTTATGGGTCGCCATTTCAAGTATTGCTCCTATTGGGCTTCTTATGTCAGGATACGGATCGAATAATAAATATTCCTTTTCAGGTGGTCTACGAGCTGCTGCTCAATCTATTAGTTATGAAATACCATTAACTCTATGTGTGTTATCAATATCTCTACGTGTGATTCGTTGAACATGAACTTTATACTTCTTTCCTAGAAGTAAAGGAAAGAAGTTGAATGTAATGTATTGAATAGGGTATTTTATTTTTGATTCATCATTCGGGTCAATGAGTTAAACCAGATAGTTATATGAGTGAAACAAAACAACTTAGAAGTTTGCAGTAAGAAGATAAAATCTCATTTCATATGTACAAGAATAAAGTTGAAGTAAACATAAGCAGTGTAAACTGTTTACCCCAAGATTAAGATTCTTTCATTAGTCATCATATCTTGGAGCGGGTGTAAAAGATCAACTGTATGGAGTTTTCATTACTGTCTTGTATTTATTACCATGCCGTAGATCAATCAAAAATCAGTGGACGGTTAGGAACACCAAAGTGCACAAAGGGATTAGTAATAGAGATAATGTAAGGTATCAAAAAAAGAGATATTTCTACAATTTATAAAACGAATAAAAATAGGGACTTTAAGTTGGTAGAAATGATCAAGCAGTACTTCCCTACGATTCCGATCTAGAGTATGCTCCTATTCACTGATTAAAGAAATGACTATCCAGAACGAATTAATCCCTTATTCTTTTTTTTTCAAGTACCCTCTTCTGAGATAGAAGAACAGGAACAAAAGAAATGGAATGTAATAATCGAATTAATAAAAAAAAGATATTTATTTATTCTTTTTTCCCATCATATGGGTGGAATTCCTATCACAATTAATGGACTAATTCCTAATTCTTTAAATTCTTTAGATTTATTGATATAACGAGTATTTTATTGAAGGGCTGAGTTATTACCGAACAAAGAAAAATACATTTTTATTATCATAAGGGATGAGATTAATTCCGAAGCACTTTTTCTTATTCTAGCAAACGGAATTCCATTGGTTTTAATTTCGGACTCTCTGATATATCTTTATTCTAGTTATCCCAAAAGAAAAGGGGTGATAATATCGAACTAGTCCTTACATTTATTTGTGGCCATAGAGGAGCCGTATGAAGCTGAGGTCTCATGTACGGTTTTTGGAATAGCGATGGAAACAGTAATGTTATTATCGACTATAATTATCTAACAGTTCAAGTACAGTTGATATAGTTGAAGCACAGTCCAAATATGGCTTTTGGGGGTGGAATCTATGGCGTCAGCCCATAGGATTTATAGTTTTCATAATTTCTTCTCTAGCTGAATGTGAGAGATTGCCCTTTGATTTACCAGAAGCAGAGGAGGAATTAGTAGCAGGTTATCAAACCGAATATTCTGGTATCAGATTTGGTTTATTTTATCTTGCTTCTTACCTAAATCTATTAGCTTCTTCGTTATTCGTAACGGTTCTTTACTTAGGTGGGTGGAATTTATCTATTCCGTACATATCCATTCCTGAGCTTTTCGGAATAAAAAAAATAGCTGAGTCTTTGGAATGACAATTGGTATCTTTATTACATTAGTTAAAGCTTATTTGTTTCTGTTCATTCTATCACAACAAGATGGACTTTACCTAGGATGAGAATGGACCAGCTATTAAATCTTGGATGGAATTTTCTTTTACCTATTTCTTTGGGTAATCTATTATTGACAACTTCTTCCCAACTTGTTTCACTATAAAATAACAGAATACGATAACGATATTCTAGATTCATAACCTCTTTCAAACAAGAGAAAGAAACATCAATTTATTTATGGATATCTACAATATGTTTCCCATGGTAACTGGGTTCATGAATTATGGTCAACAAACAATACGAGCTGCAAGGTATATTGGTCAAAGTTTCATAATTACCTTATCCCACACAAACCGTTTACCTGTAACTATTCAATATCCTTATGAGAAATCAATTACGTCAGAACGTTTTCGTGGTCGAATTCACTTTGAATTTGATAAATGTATTGCTTGCGAAGTATGTGTTCGTGTATGCCCAATAGATCTACCTGTTGTTGATTGGAGATTGGAAAGAGATATGAAAAAGAAACAATTGCTTAATTATAGTATTGATTTCGGGGTCTGTATATTTTGTGGTAACTGTGTCGAGTATTGTCCAACAAACTGTTTATCAATGACTGAAGAATATGAGCTTTCTACTTATGATCGTCACGAATTGAATTATAATCAAATTGCTTTGAGTCGGTTACCAATGTCAGTAATTGAAGATTACACAATTCAAACAGTTATGAATTCGACTCAATCAAAATAGATAAAGATAAACCCTTTGATTCAAGAACGATTACCGATTACTAAGATTTTGTTTTGATATAAAAGATCAAAACTTTTTTATTTTGGTTGGTCAGTAACTACAAATAATAATTAGTAACTATAGATTTAATTAGTAACTATAGATTGGTGAGAATCACTCTTTGATTTAAACTTATAATATTTTTATCACGGGAATTTCGAAATATACAATTTCAACTACTTTTTTTATTCTTTTTCTTTTGGATAAAAAGTAAGTAGGATTGGCCCAATAAAATAATTATATCTATATATAAAATTAATATTAAATTAATCCATATTAAGATTTAATTCAATTAGGAACATATCATATACAATAAAAATGGGGTAACCCTTTTCCTTTCCTGGACCATTTAGTAAGGTCATGATTTGACTTATATATTTTTTTTTTTACATATTATACATAATGGATTTACCTGGACCAATACATGATATTCTTGTAGCATTTCTGGGGTCAGTTCTTATATTAGGGGGTCTGGGGGTAGTATTACTTACCAATCCTATTTATTCTGCTTTTTCATTGGGATTGGTTCTTGTTTGTATATCCTTATTCTACATTCCATCGAACTCTTTTTTTGTAGCTGCCGCACAGCTACTTATTTATGTGGGAGCCGTAAATGTCTTAATCATATTTGCGGTAATGTTCATGAATGGTTCAGAATATTCCAATGATTCGTATTTTTGGACCATTGGAGATGGAGTCACTTCACTGGTTTGTACAAGTATTCTTTTTTCACTAATTACTACTATACCAGATACGTCATGGTACGGAATTATTTGGACTACAAGATCAAACCAGATTATAGAACAGGACCTAATAAGTAACGTTCAACAAATTGGGATTCATTTATCGACAGATTTTTATCTTCCCTTTGAACTAATTTCTATAATTCTTTTAGTTTCCTTGATAGGTGCAATTACTATGGCTCGCCAATAATAAATACTTAGAATTTTAAAAGAATTAAAAAGTTTTTAGAATTTTAGAAGTTCTAAATAAATAAAAAATCGAATCGCTTCAATTGTTCATATTGAAATGAATCGAGATTGATAAGGAGTTAGTCAATGATGTTCGAGCATGTACTTTTTTTGAGTGTTTATTTATTTTCTATCGGTCTCTATGGATTGATCACAAGTCGAAACATGGTTAGAGCACTTATGTGTCTTGAGCTTATACTAAATTCGGTTAATATTAATCTTGTAACATTTTCTGATATATTTGATAGTCGCCAATTAAAAGGAAACATTTTCTCAATCTTTATTATAGCTGTTGCAGCTGCTGAAGCAGCTATTGGTCTAGCTATTGTTTCGTCGATTCATCGAAACAGAAAATCAACTCGTATCAATCAATCGAATTTGTTGATAATTAGTGATAATTATCATGATCATATATTGAATAATCAGTTATAATGATCATATAAATCAAGACACCACACAACATGATAAAGCATAAGAAAATATAAATGAAATTGGAATATTTTTCTATTTCTATTCTTTCACTTTCATATTCCATTAATGAAAATAATTATATTCTTAATTTAATTGGTATTATAATTTTTTTATTTCGTTTTTTATTTGTTTATTTTATTTAATTTTAATGTATTTAAATTTTAATGTTTTTAATGTATTTTTAATGTATTATATAATAATATAAATGTATTATATAATAATATACTGCATAATATTATAAATATTATAATAAAATAATAAAAATAATATTATTAAATAATAATATGTTAATCATATTACGAAAATAAATTAAATTACTAATTTAGTTTTTATTTTTATATATTCATATTTCATATTGAAAATATGAATATTGAAATATTGATTTGAATGATTGATCAATTTGTTTTGTCGGCCAATTTTTATTTACACATGTGACTCGTATGATCATGATTTTTGAAACGGAAATCAAAGTCTCTTGGCTTTTTTCTCATGAACAGATTTAGAAATATATTGATTCTTAAAATTTTAATAAACCACTGCTTCGTCTGGTGTCTATAATATAAATACTAATTTTCTACCAGATTGAAAATTTTTGATGTTAAAATCTGGAATTTATAGATCCAATGTCACATTCAGTAAAAATTTATGATACATGTATAGGGTGTACTCAATGTGTACGAGCCTGCCCCACAGACGTATTGGAAATGATACCTTGGGACGGATGTAAAGCTAAGCAAATTGCTTCCGCACCAAGAACCGAGGGACTGTGTGGGTTGTAAGAGATGTGAATCCGCCTGCCCCACGGATTTTTTGAGTGTCCGTGTTTATTTATCATATGAAACAACTCGCAGCATGGGTCTAGGTTATTGATACGTTACAAAAAAATCCACTTGAATCAATTGATTCCTCTTTACCGACAAAAGCCCGTACTCGAGAAAATATATTATTCTATTCCGAGCACGGGTTTTTCTGGTCAAACGTATCTTGTCTTTATCACGAGTTATTTTCCTTGGTTAACAATACTCTGTTGTTTTGCCGATATCCGTCGGTTCTTCCATTTTCTTTCTTCCTCATAAAGGAAATAAGATGTTTAGGTGGTATGCTATATGTATATGCTCGTTGGAACTCCTTCTAACAACCTATGTTTTCTGTTATCATTTCCAATTGGACGATCCATTAACCCAATTGGAGGAAGATTTAAAATGGATAGATGTTTTTGATTTTCACTGGAGACTGGGAATCGATGGGCTTTCCATAGGACCTATTTTACTGACAGGATTTATCACCACTTTAGCTACCTTAGCGGCTTGGCCAGTTACTCGAAATTCGCGATTGTTCTATTTTCTCATGTTAGCAATGTACAGCGGTCAAATAGGATTATTTTCTTCTAGAGACCTTTTACTTTTTTTTCATGCTGTGGGAGTTAGAATTAATTCCTGTTTATTTACTTTTATCCATGTGGGGGGGAAAGAAACGTCTCTACTCGGCCACAAGTTTATTTTGTACACTGCGGGGGCTCCATTTTTCTCTTAATAGGAGTTCTAGGTATGGGTTTATATGGCCCTAATGAACCCACATTAGATTTTTCAAAATTAACTAATCAATCATATCCTGTGGCATTGGAAATAATATTATATTTTGGATTCCTTATTGCTTATGCTGTCAAATCGCCGATTATACCCCTACATACGTGGTTACCAGATACCCATGGAGAAGCACATTACAGTACATGTATGCTTCTAGCTGGAATCTTATTAAAAATGGGCGCATATGGACTTATTCGGATCAATATGGAATTATTACCCCACGCTCATTCTATATTTTCTCCCTGGTTGGTAATAGTGGGAACGATTCAAATAATCTATGCAGCTTCAACCTCTCTCGGTCAACGGAATTTAAAAAAAAGAATAGCCTATTCCTCTGTATCTCACATGGGTTTCACAATTATAGGAATTGGTTCTATAACCGGAATGGGACTCAACGGTGCCATTTTACAAATACTCTCTCATGGATTTATTGGTGCTGCGCTTTTTTCTTGGCAGGAACGAGTTGTGATAGAATACGTCTTGTTTATCTCGACGAAATGGGGGGGGTATCGATCCCAATGCCAAAACTATTTACCATGTTCAGTAGTTTTTCGATGGCTTCTCTTGCATTGCCAGGAATGAGTGGTTTGTTGCGGAATTATTAGTATTTTTTTGGAATAATTACTAGTCCAAAATACCTTTTAATGCCAAAAATGCTAATTACTTTTGTAATGGCAATTGGAATGATATTAACTCCTATTTATTTATTATCTATGTTACGTCAGATGTTCTATGGATACAAGCTATTCAATGTTCCAAACTCTAATTTTGCGGATTCTGGACCACGAGAACTATTTGTTTCAATCTGTATCTTTCTACCCGTAATAGGTATTGGTATTTATCCGGATTTCGTTCTCTCGCTATCAGTTGACAGGGTGCAAGCTATCCTATCTAATTACTTTCATCGATAGTCTTTCATAATAATACGGAAATATAATTTTTTGTCTTTGATTTTAAGATTTTAAAATCGTTCGCTGTACAATGCAAAAGAATAAAGTGAATTAGAATTGTAATGAGATGCATTTTGAGTTTTTGAGAACCGTTTTGAATAAGGAATGATTCAAACGGTTCTCAAAAACTCGCACAAACAAGAAGCTTTTTATATATATATGGGATGATGTTCTTATGTATTCTTTATGTAGTTTATTCAATTATTTATCTGTGTAGTTTATTCAAGTAGATGTTAATGTGAATGAACCATAACTATGTAGACCTATTCCTAATAGATTGATTCCAAAATAACATACCCAAATTATAAGAAATCCTATAGAAGCCACAAGTGCCGAATTCATACTTTGCCAAACTTTGATTGTTCTACTTCTAATATGTATTCTAGTTCTAGTATGTAAATAAATCGCGAATATGGTCCAAGTAATAAAAGCCCAAGTTTCTTTGGGGTCCCAATTCCAATAAGATCCCCATGCCTCATTAGCCCATACTGCTCCACAAAGAATGCCTATGGTTTAAAAAGGTAAATCCTAACTAATGACACGATAACTCCAATAATCCAAACGTTGAGTCATTGATATTTATAATAATTTCGAAATGAAAGAAAAGAAGTGTTTTTAAAAACACTTCTTTTTTCATTCAAATATTGAATCTCACCAAAGAAAAATGGTTTAATTAAGAAATTATTACCTTTACAAAAAATATCGATGTTTTTTCGAAATGTAATGACTAGAAGAGCGACTGATAATAGTGATCCGCATAAAAGAGCTGCATAGCTTAATAACATCATACTTACGTGCATCATTAACCACTGAGATTGTAGAGCAGGTACTAATATTGCGGATTGATGCATTTCAGTTAAAAAACCCGACGTGGCAAAGCCTTGTGTAAAAATGGTACTTGGTGCGGTTATTGTGCTTAAATCATTTTTATGGTTCCCCATCTTGGAAATCATATGAATAATGGAGAAACTGCACGAAAGGAAGATTAATGACTCGTATAAATTACTTAACGGAAAATGTCCTGAAGAAATCCAACGAGAAACTAATAATCCTGTTATAGAGAAAAAAGTGGCTATCATCCCTTTTTCCAATGAATCACGCAATCCTACGATTTCGCGGACTAATAAGATCATTAAATGAATCGTAATCACAATTGAAATTATCGAAAAAGAGATATGAGTTAATATATGTTCTAAAGTTGTAAATATCATAAAAAGGGGTCCCATTAGAGAATTTAAATCGAGAATTGAATACATTATAGGATCCATTGTGTCTCTTTTAGAGGATTTATTTTCTAGGATTTCAAGGATGCCGCCACTCGGACTCGAACCGAGATGCTCTAGCACTGCTTCCTAAGAGCAGCGTGTCTACCAATTTCACCATGGCGGCTTACTTGAAATAATAATAGTCAATTCATGTTGAATCGTCGAGAATCAAGATTCAATATAGTTTAGTAAACATTAGAATCGATAAATCAAAATTCATTTAAATTCCTATTTGAATCTCTATTCAAAAAAAGAATCTTTAGTTGGGATCATTGTAAGTTTAGTTTTAATAATAAAGTAAGTTTAGTTTTAGTAAGTTTAGTTTAATAATAAACTTTCGCGTACTAGAAACTAAGTTCTTCAAAACAGTTAGAACTCAATAGTTTTGTTGTCTGTCGAGGTATAGAACTAAGAATTGTTCATTTTCTATTTTTTGATTCGTTTTTTATTTATCCGATTTGATTTCATAGATTCAAACAAAATGAAAAAAAAAATATTTTTTTTTTCAATGAAGAAGATTAAATAACCAGGATTTCATATGTATAACAATTTCATCACTAAATCAAAAGAATTTGAAATTTTCTAACGATTTCGACACCTTAGTATCATTCCTTAGTATCATTAGAGTATTAATACTCTTCATATTATATATAATGGTCTCTTCATTATATATATAATGCATAATGGTAAGATTTACCAAACTAATTAGGTTTTTGTTAGGCATATAAGAAACAAAAGAATTTTCATTTCTATCGTAATCATACTCTACTTTTCACAATAGAAAAATATTTTTTCTATTGTGAAAAAAGTAGATAGAAAAAATATTCAGAATTCGATATACATACCTTTATTCTACATACCACATCTACATACTACAACAGCTAGTTCTAACTCATATTGATATTGAGGAGTTCAATACATTAATTAATGTGAATCGTTCATCTTAAAAATTCGAAGTTCTTCGGGTATGTCAATTCCGATTATTCCAAGACTTTATTATTTGTTTGTTGCACAAAAAACTTTTTTGAACGTCCGGTGGAAACCGATTTCGCTAGGAAAAAGCCTTTACTGCAGCTAAAAATCCTTTTTTTTTCCAAATATTTTTACGAATACGTTTTTTTTGACATAGAAGTACGCTTTTTGGGAACTGCCATTCAAAAAGGGTTACCAGTTTTTATCGTTGTATGTGAAAGACATGTATTGTTTTGTTCAAAATAGATTGTTCCTTTTAGTCATTATCTATACTTATTCCCTGTAGAATAGTTTTAAAAAAAAGCATTTTCGAATATGTTTAAAACCTATTAAAAAATATATTTAAAACCTATTAAAAAATATATTTAAAACCTGTTTGAAAATATATTTTAAACCTATTAAAACATATAATTTTATTAAAACATAATTAGAATCAAGTACTCCTTTTGGTATAACTCTTTTTTCTTATTATACTATATAATATGGCTATAAATTACCAGAATAGAATATTCTACTAAGACTAGACTAGAATAGTAGAATTATTAAAGATTTCATTTTGTTTTCTTATGGAACATACATATCAATATGCATGGATAATACCTTTTCTTCCACTTCCAGTTACTGTGTCAATAGGATTTGGACTTCTACTGATTCCGACAGCAACAAAAAATATTCGTCGTATATGGGCTTTTCCTAGTGTTTTACTGTTAAGTATAGTTATGGGGTTTTCAGCCAATTTATCTATTCAACAAATACATGGAAGTTCTATCTATCAATATCTATGGTCTTGGACCATCAATAATGATTTTTCCTTAGAGTTCGGATATTTGATCGACCCACTTAGTTCTATTATGTCAATACTAATTACTACTGTTGGAATCTTGGTTCTTATTTATAGTGACAATTATATGTCTCATGATCAAGGATATCTGAGATTTTTTGCTTATATGAGTTTTTTCAATGCTTCCATGTTGGGATTAGTTACCAGTTCCAATTTGATACAAATTTATATTTTTGGGAACTGGTGGGATGTGTTCCTATTTATTAATAGGATTTTGGTTCACACGACCGACTGCAGCAAGTGCTTGTCAAAAAGCTTTTGTAACTAACCGTGTAGGGGATTTTGGTTTATTATTAGGAATTTTAGGTTTTTATTGGATAACAGGTAGTTTCGAATTTCGGGATTTGTTCGAAATAACTAATAACTTGATCCATAATAATGGTGTCAGTTCTTTATTTGCTACTTTGTGTGCCTCTTTATTATTCATTGGTGCAGTTGCTAAATCCGCACAATTCCCCCTTCACGTATGGTTACCCGATGCCATGGAAGGACCCACTCCCATCTCGGCTCTTATACACGCTGCTACTATGGTAGCAGCAGGAATTTTTCTTGTAGCTCGACTTCTTCCTATTTTCATAGCTATACCTTACATAATGAATTTCATATCTTTAATAGGTGTAATAACAGTACTACTAGGAGCTACTTTGGCTCTTGCTCAAAGAGATATAAAAAGAAGTTTAGCCTATTCTACAATGTCTCAATTGGGTTATATTATGTTAGCTCTAGGTATAGGTTCTTATCGAGCTGCTTTATTCCATTTGATTACCCATGCCTATTCTAAAGCTTTATTGTTTTTGGGATCCGGATCCATTATTCATTCAATGGAACCTATTGTTGGATATTCGCCAGAAAAAAGTCAGAATATGGCTCTTATGGGTGGTTTAAGAAGATATGTTCCAATTACAAGAACTACTTTTTTATTGGGTACACTTTCTATTTGCGGTATTCCACCTCTTGCTTGTTTTTGGTCCAAAGATGAAATTCTTAATGATAGTTGGTTGTATTCACCAATTTTCGCAATAATAGCTTGTTTCACAGCAGGATTGACTGCATTTTATATGTTTCGGGTGTATTTACTTACCTTTGATGGACATTTGCGCGTTCATTTTCAAGATTACAGTAGCACAAAAATAGTTCGTCCTATTCAATATCTCTATGGGGAAAGGAGGTAGCCAAAGCAGTCAATAGAAATTTACCTTTATCAACAATGAATAATAGGGTCTTCTTTTTTTCAAAGGATATGTATAAAATTGATAATAATCTAAAAAAATGCATACGATACTTTAATACTTCTATCTCGAAAAAAGTACACTTCTATGTACCCTCGCGAAGTGGACAATACTATGCTATTTCCTCTGCTTATATTGGTATTATTTACTTTGTTTGTTGGATCAATAGGAATTCATTTTGATCAAGGAGTAATAGATTTGGATATATTATCCAAATGGTTAACTCCACTCACAACCTTTTCCATCCAAATTCGAGTTATTCTGTGGAATTGGTATGAATTTTTTACAAATGCAATTTTTCAGTAAGTATAGCTATTTCCGACTATTCATAGCATATATCTTATATGGGTCTGCTTATTCGTTTTTCCGGAATTTGAACTTTATCAATGCATTTGTAAAAGGTGGTCCTAAAAGGATTCTCTTGGACCAAATAAAAAATGGGATATACAATTGGTCATATAATCGTGGTTACATAGATATTTTTTATACTAAGGTTTTTACCATGGGTATAAGGGGATTAACCGAACTAACTCAGTTTTTTGATAGATATATAATTGATGGAATTACAAATGGGGTTGGCATTGCAAGTTTTTTTATAGGGGAAGGAATCAAATCCATGGGAGGTGGACGAATCTCTTCTTATCTATTCTTTTATTTATTTTATGCATCAATATCTTTATTCATTTTTTTATTTTTTTTATAAATTTATATTTTATAAATTTATAAATATAAACCAACTTAAAGTCCCTATTTTTATTCGTTTTATAAATTGTAGAAATATCTCTTTTTTTGATACCTTACATTATCTCTATTACTAATCCTTGTGCAACTTTGGTGTTCCTAACCGTCCACTGATTTTTGATTGATCTACGGCATGGTAATAAATACAAGACAGTAATGAAAACTCCATACAGTTGATCTTTTACACCCGCTCCAAGATATGATGACTAATGAAAGAATCTTAATCTTGGGGTAAACAGTTACACTGCTTATGTTTACTTCAACTTTATTCTTGTACATATGAAATGAGATTTTATCTTCTTACTGCAAACTTCTAAGTTGTTTTGTTTCACTCATATAACTATCTGGTTTAACTCATTGACCCGAATGATGAATAAAAAATAAAATACCTATTCAATACATTACATTCAACTTCTTTCCTTTACTTCTAGGAAAGAAGTATAAAGTCATGTTCAACGAATCACACGTAGAGATATTGATAACACACATAGAGTTAATGGTATTTCATAACTAATAGATTGAGCAGCAGCTCGTAGACCACCTGAAAAGGAATATTTATTATTCGATCCGTATCCTGACATAAGAAGCCCAATAGG
>NW_027020945.1:10000-15000 GCF_036884655.1 Musa acuminata AAA Group
CCGCGCAATGCAAGAACAGGCCAAAAACTGGCCAAAACGGCCCAAAAACGGGCCAAAACTGGCCATTTTTGGCTGCGCGAGCGGCGAGCGGCGGACAGCGAGCGAAGCGAGAGGCAGCACCGTCCCTGCTATACGAAAGCCCCATCCAGCCCTGTGCCACCCGGGGGGTTCCAGGGTGCTGAGATGGCTGACGTTTTGCTCCGCTCTCGACGGTCACCGCGCAATGCAAGAACAGGCCAAAAACTGGCCAAAACGGCCCAAAAACGGGCCAAAACTGGCCATTTTTGGCTGCGCGAGCGAGCGGCGAGCGGCGGACAGCGAGCGAAGCGAGAGGCAGCACCGTCCCTGCTATACGAAAGCCCCATCCAGCCCTGTGCCACCCGGGGGGTTCCAGGGTGCTGAGATGGCTGACGTTTTGCTCCGCTCTCGACGGTCACCGCGCAATGCAAGAACAGGCCAAAAACTGGCCAAAACGGCCCAAAAACGGGCCAAAACTGGCCATTTTTGGCTGCACGAGCGAGCGGCGAGCGGCGGACAGCGAGCGAAGCGAGAGGCAGCACCGTCCCTGCTATACGAAAGCCCCATCCAGCCCTGTGCCACCCGGGGGGTTCCAGGGTGCTGAGATGGCTGACGTTTTGCTCCGCTCTCGACGGTCACCGCGCAATGCAAGAACAGGCCAAAAACTGGCCAAAACGGCCCAAAAACGGGCCAAAACTGGCCATTTTTGGCTGCACGAGCGAGCGGCGAGCGGCGGACAGCGAGCGAAGCGAGAGGCAGCACCGTCCCTGCTATACGAAAGCCCCATCCAGCCCTGTGCCACCCGGGGGGTTCCAGGGTGCTGAGATGGCTGACGTTTTGCTCCGCTCTCGACGGTCACCGCGCAATGCAAGAACAGGCCAAAAACTGGCCAAAACGGCCCAAAAACGGGCCAAAACTGGCCATTTTTGGCTGCACGAGCGAGCGGCGAGCGGCGGACAGCGAGCGAAGCGAGAGGCAGCACCGTCCCTGCTATACGAAAGCCCCATCCAGCCCTGTGCCACCCGGGGGGTTCCAGGGTGCTGAGATGGCTGACGTTTTGCTCCGCTCTCGACGGTCACCGCGCAATGCAAGAACAGGCCAAAAACTGGCCAAAACGGCCCAAAAACGGGCCAAAACTGGCCATTTTTGGCTGCGCGAGCGAGCGGCGAGCGGCGGACAGCGAGCGAAGCGAGAGGCAGCACCGTCCCTGCTATACGAAAGCCCCATCCAGCCCTGTGCCACCCGGGGGGTTCCAGGGTGCTGAGATGGCTGACGTTTTGCTCCGCTCTCGACGGTCACCGCGCAATGCAAGAACAGGCCAAAAACTGGCCAAAACGGCCCAAAAACGGGCCAAAACTGGCCATTTTTGGCTGCACGAGCGAGCGGCGAGCGGCGGACAGCGAGCGAAGCGAGAGGCAGCACCGTCCCTGCTATACGAAAGCCCCATCCAGCCCTGTGCCACCCGGGGGGTTCCAGGGTGCTGAGATGGCTGACGTTTTGCTCCGCTCTCGACGGTCACCGCGCAATGCAAGAACAGGCCAAAAACTGGCCAAAACGGCCCAAAAACGGGCCAAAACTGGCCATTTTTGGCTGCACGAGCGAGCGGCGAGCGGCGGACAGCGAGCGAAGCGAGAGGCAGCACCGTCCCTGCTATACGAAAGCCCCATCCAGCCCTGTGCCACCCGGGGGGGGTTCCAGGGTGCTGAGATGGCTGACGTTTTGCTCCGCTCTCGACGGTCACCGCGCAATGCAAGAACAGGCCAAAAACTGGCCAAAACGGCCCAAAAACGGGCCAAAACTGGCCATTTTTGGCTGCACGAGCGAGCGGCGAGCGGCGGACAGCGAGCGAAGCGAGAGGCAGCACCGTCCCTGCTATACGAAAGCCCCATCCAGCCCTGTGCCACCCGGGGGGTTCCAGGGTGCTGAGATGGCTGACGTTTTGCTCCGCTCTCGACGGTCACCGCGCAATGCAAGAACAGGCCAAAAACTGGCCAAAACGGCCCAAAAACGGGCCAAAACTGGCCATTTTTGGCTGCGCGAGCGAGCGGCGAGCGGCGGACAGCGAGCGAAGCGAGAGGCAGCACCGTCCCTGCTATACGAAAGCCCCATCCAGCCCTGTGCCACCCGGGGGGTTCCAGGGTGCTGAGATGGCTGACGTTTTGCTCCGCTCTCGACGGTCACCGCGCAATGCAAGAACAGGCCAAAAACTGGCCAAAACGGCCCAAAAACGGGCCAAAACTGGCCATTTTTGGCTGCACGAGCGAGCGGCGAGCGGCGGACAGCGAGCGAAGCGAGAGGCAGCACCGTCCCTGCTATACGAAAGCCCCATCCAGCCCTGTGCCACCCGGGGGGTTCCAGGGTGCTGAGATGGCTGACGTTTTGCTCCGCTCTCGACGGTCACCGCGCAATGCAAGAACAGGCCAAAAACTGGCCAAAACGGCCCAAAAACGGGCCAAAACTGGCCATTTTTGGCTGCACGAGCGAGCGGCGAGCGGCGGACAGCGAGCGAAGCGAGAGGCAGCACCGTCCCTGCTATACGAAAGCCCCATCCAGCCCTGTGCCACCCGGGGGGTTCCAGGGTGCTGAGATGGCTGACGTTTTGCTCCGCTCTCGACGGTCACCGCGCAATGCAAGAACAGGCCAAAAACTGGCCAAAACGGCCCAAAAACGGGCCAAAACTGGCCATTTTTGGCTGCACGAGCGAGCGGCGAGCGGCGGACAGCGAGCGAAGCGAGAGGCAGCACCGTCCCTGCTATACGAAAGCCCCATCCAGCCCTGTGCCACCCGGGGGGTTCCAGGGTGCTGAGATGGCTGACGTTTTGCTCCGCTCTCGACGGTCACCGCGCAATGCAAGAACAGGCCAAAAACTGGCCAAAACGGCCCAAAAACGGGCCAAAACTGGCCATTTTTGGCTGCACGAGCGAGCGGCGAGCGGCGGACAGCGAGCGAAGCGAGAGGCAGCACCGTCCCTGCTATACGAAAGCCCCATCCAGCCCTGTGCCACCCGGGGGGTTCCAGGGTGCTGAGATGGCTGACGTTTTGCTCCGCTCTCGACGGTCACCGCGCAATGCAAGAACAGGCCAAAAACTGGCCAAAACGGCCCAAAAACGGGCCAAAACTGGCCATTTTTGGCTGCACGAGCGAGCGGCGAGCGGCGGACAGCGAGCGAAGCGAGAGGCAGCACCGTCCCTGCTATACGAAAGCCCCATCCAGCCCTGTGCCACCCGGGGGGTTCCAGGGTGCTGAGATGGCTGACGTTTTGCTCCGCTCTCGACGGTCACCGCGCAATGCAAGAACAGGCCAAAAACTGGCCAAAACGGCCCAAAAACGGGCCAAAACTGGCCATTTTTGGCTGCACGAGCGAGCGGCGAGCGGCGGACAGCGAGCGAAGCGAGAGGCAGCACCGTCCCTGCTATACGAAAGCCCCATCCAGCCCTGTGCCACCCGGGGGGTTCCAGGGTGCTGAGATGGCTGACGTTTTGCTCCGCTCTCGACGGTCACCGCGCAATGCAAGAACAGGCCAAAAACTGGCCAAAACGGCCCAAAAACGGGCCAAAACTGGCCATTTTTGGCTGCACGAGCGAGCGGCGAGCGGCGGACAGCGAGCGAAGCGAGAGGCAGCACCGTCCCTGCTATACGAAAGCCCCATCCAGCCCTGTGCCACCCGGGGGGTTCCAGGGTGCTGAGATGGCTGACGTTTTGCTCCGCTCTCGACGGTCACCGCGCAATGCAAGAACAGGCCAAAAACTGGCCAAAACGGCCCAAAAACGGGCCAAAACTGGCCATTTTTGGCTGCACGAGCGAGCGGCGAGCGGCGGACAGCGAGCGAAGCGAGAGGCAGCACCGTCCCTGCTATACGAAAGCCCCATCCAGCCCTGTGCCACCCGGGGGGTTCCAGGGTGCTGAGATGGCTGACGTTTTGCTCCGCTCTCGACGGTCACCGCGCAATGCAAGAACAGGCCAAAAACTGGCCAAAACGGCCCAAAAACGGGCCAAAACTGGCCATTTTTGGCTGCGCGAGCGAGCGGCGAGCGGCGGACAGCGAGCGAAGCGAGAGGCAGCACCGTCCCTGCTATATACGAAAGCCCCATCCAGCCCTGTGCCACCCGGGGGGTTCCAGGGTGCTGAGATGGCTGACGTTTTGCTCCGCTCACGACGGTCACCGCACCACGCAAGAACGGACCATAAACAGGCCAAAACAGCCCAAAAACGGGCCAAAACTGGTCATTTTTGGCTGCGCGAGCGAGCGGCGAGCGGCGAACAGCGAGCGAAGCGTGAGGCAGCACCGTCCCTGCTATACGAAAGCCCCATCCAGCCCTGTGCCACCCGGGGGGTTCCAGGGTGCTGAGATGGCTGACGTTTTGCTCCGCTCACGACGGTCACCGCGCCATGCAAGAACGGACCAAAAACAGGCCAAAACAGCCCAAAAACGGGCCAAAACTGGCCATTTTTGGCTGAGCGAGCGAGCGGTGAGCGGCGAACAGCGAGCGAAGCGAGAGGCAGCACCGTCCCTGCTATACGAAAGCCCCATCCAGCCCTGTGCCACCCGGGGGGTTCCAGGGTGCTGAGATGGCTGACGTTTTGCTCCGCTCACGACGGTCGCCGTGCCACGCAAGAACGGACCAAAAACAGGCCAAAACAGCCCAAAAACGGGCCAAAACTGGCCATTTTAGGTTGCGCGAGCGAGCGGCGAGCGGCGAACAGCGAGCGAAGCGTGAGGCAGCACCGTCCCTGCTATACGAAAGCCCCATCCAGCCCTGTGCCACCCGGGGGGTTCCAAGGTGCTGAGATGGCTGACGTTTTGCTCCGCTCACGACGGTCACCGCGCCACGCCAGAACAGACCAAAAACAGGCCAAAACAGCCCAAAAACGGGCCAAAACTGGCCATTTTTGGCTGCGCGAGCGAGCGGCGAGCGGCGAACAGCGAGCGAAGCGAGAAGCAGCACCGTCCATGCTATACGAAAGCCCAATCTAGCAAAGAA
>NW_027020945.1:25000-27500 GCF_036884655.1 Musa acuminata AAA Group
CAGGGTGCTGAGATGGCTGACGTTTTGCTCCGCTCTCGACGGTCACCGCGCAATGCAAGAACAGGCCAAAAACTGGCCAAAACGGCCCAAAAACGGGCCAAAACTGGCCATTTTTGGCTGCGCGAGCGAGCGGCGAGCGGCGGACAGCGAGCGAAGCGAGAGGCAGCACCGTCCCTGCTATACGAAAGCCCCATCCAGCCCTGTGCCACCCGGGGGGTTCCAGGGTGCTGAGATGGCTGACGTTTTGCTCCGCTCTCGACGGTCACCGCGCAATGCAAGAACAGGCCAAAAACTGGCCAAAACGGCCCAAAAACGGGCCAAAACTGGCCATTTTTGGCTGCACGAGCGAGCGGCGAGCGGCGGACAGCGAGCGAAGCGAGAGGCAGCACCGTCCCTGCTATACGAAAGCCCCATCCAGCCCTGTGCCACCCGGGGGGTTCCAGGGTGCTGAGATGGCTGACGTTTTGCTCCGCTCTCGACGGTCACCGCGCAATGCAAGAACAGGCCAAAAACTGGCCAAAACGGCCCAAAAACGGGCCAAAACTGGCCATTTTTGGCTGCACGAGCGAGCGGCGAGCGGCGGACAGCGAGCGAAGCGAGAGGCAGCACCGTCCCTGCTATACGAAAGCCCCATCCAGCCCTGTGCCACCCGGGGGGTTCCAGGGTGCTGAGATGGCTGACGTTTTGCTCCGCTCTCGACGGTCACCGCGCAATGCAAGAACAGGCCAAAAACTGGCCAAAACGGCCCAAAAACGGGCCAAAACTGGCCATTTTTGGCTGCACGAGCGAGCGGCGAGCGGCGGACAGCGAGCGAAGCGAGAGGCAGCACCGTCCCTGCTATACGAAAGCCCCATCCAGCCCTGTGCCACCCGGGGGGTTCCAGGGTGCTGAGATGGCTGACGTTTTGCTCCGCTCTCGACGGTCACCGCGCAATGCAAGAACAGGCCAAAAACTGGCCAAAACGGCCCAAAAACGGGCCAAAACTGGCCATTTTTGGCTGCGCGAGCGAGCGGCGAGCGGCGGACAGCGAGCGAAGCGAGAGGCAGCACCGTCCCTGCTATACGAAAGCCCCATCCAGCCCTGTGCCACCCGGGGGGTTCCAGGGTGCTGAGATGGCTGACGTTTTGCTCCGCTCTCGACGGTCACCGCGCAATGCAAGAACAGGCCAAAAACTGGCCAAAACGGCCCAAAAACGGGCCAAAACTGGCCATTTTTGGCTGCACGAGCGAGCGGCGAGCGGCGGACAGCGAGCGAAGCGAGAGGCAGCACCGTCCCTGCTATACGAAAGCCCCATCCAGCCCTGTGCCACCCGGGGGGTTCCAGGGTGCTGAGATGGCTGACGTTTTGCTCCGCTCTCGACGGTCACCGCGCAATGCAAGAACAGGCCAAAAACTGGCCAAAACGGCCCAAAAACGGGCCAAAACTGGCCATTTTTGGCTGCACGAGCGAGCGGCGAGCGGCGGACAGCGAGCGAAGCGAGAGGCAGCACCGTCCCTGCTATACGAAAGCCCCATCCAGCCCTGTGCCACCCGGGGGGTTCCAGGGTGCTGAGATGGCTGACGTTTTGCTCCGCTCTCGACGGTCACCGCGCAATGCAAGAACAGGCCAAAAACTGGCCAAAACGGCCCAAAAACGGGCCAAAACTGGCCATTTTTGGCTGCACGAGCGAGCGGCGAGCGGCGGACAGCGAGCGAAGCGAGAGGCAGCACCGTCCCTGCTATACGAAAGCCCCATCCAGCCCTGTGCCACCCGGGGGGTTCCAGGGTGCTGAGATGGCTGACGTTTTGCTCCGCTCTCGACGGTCACCGCGCAATGCAAGAACAGGCCAAAAACTGGCCAAAACGGCCCAAAAACGGGCCAAAACTGGCCATTTTTGGCTGCACGAGCGAGCGGCGAGCGGCGGACAGCGAGCGAAGCGAGAGGCAGCACCGTCCCTGCTATACGAAAGCCCCATCCAGCCCTGTGCCACCCGGGGGGTTCCAGGGTGCTGAGATGGCTGACGTTTTGCTCCGCTCTCGACGGTCACCGCGCAATGCAAGAACAGGCCAAAAACTGGCCAAAACGGCCCAAAAACGGGCCAAAACTGGCCATTTTTGGCTGCACGAGCGAGCGGCGAGCGGCGGACAGCGAGCGAAGCGAGAGGCAGCACCGTCCCTGCTATACGAAAGCCCCATCCAGCCCTGTGCCACCCGGGGGGTTCCAGGGTGCTGAGATGGCTGACGTTTTGCTCCGCTCTCGACGGTCACCGCGCAATGCAAGAACAGGCCAAAAACTGGCCAAAACGGCCCAAAAACGGGCCAAAACTGGCCATTTTTGGCTGCACGAGCGAGCGGCGAGCGGCGGACAGCGAGCGAAGCGAGAGGCAGCACCGTCCCTGCTATACGAAAGCCCCATCCAGCCCTGTGCCACCCGGGGGGTTCCAGGGTGCTGAGATGGCTGACGTTTTGCTCCGCTCTCGACGGTCACCGCGCAATGCAAGAACAGGCCAAAAACTGGCCAA
>NW_027020945.1:37500-42500 GCF_036884655.1 Musa acuminata AAA Group
AAAAACGGGCCAAAACTGGCCATTTTTGGCTGCGCGAGCGAGCGGCGAGCGGCGAACAGCGAGCGAAGCGAGAGGCAGCACCGTCCCTGCTATACGAAAGCCCCATCCAGCCCTGTGCCACCCGGGGGGTTCCAGGGTGCTGAGATGGCTGACGTTTTGCTCCGCTCACGACGGTCACCGCACCACGCAAGAACAGGCCAAAAACTGGCCAAAACAGCCCAAAAACGGGCCAAAACTGGCCATTTTTGGCTGCGCGAGCGAGCGGCGAGCGGCGAACAGCGAGCGAAGCGAGAGGCAGCACCGTCCCTGCTATACGAAAGCCCCATCCAGCCCTGTGCCACCCGGGGGGTTCCAGGGTGCTGAGATGGCTGACGTTTTGCTCCGCTCTCGACGGTCACCGCGCAATGCAAGAACAGGCCAAAAACTGGCCAAAACGGCCCAAAAACGGGCCAAAACTGGCCATTTTTGGCTGCGCGAGCGGCGAGCGGCGGACAGCGAGCGAAGCGAGAGGCAGCACCGTCCCTGCTATACGAAAGCCCCATCCAGCCCTGTGCCACCCGGGGGGTTCCAGGGTGCTGAGATGGCTGACGTTTTGCTCCGCTCTCGACGGTCACCGCGCAATGCAAGAACAGGCCAAAAACTGGCCAAAACGGCCCAAAAACGGGCCAAAACTGGCCATTTTTGGCTGCGCGAGCGAGCGGCGAGCGGCGGACAGCGAGCGAAGCGAGAGGCAGCACCGTCCCTGCTATACGAAAGCCCCATCCAGCCCTGTGCCACCCGGGGGGTTCCAGGGTGCTGAGATGGCTGACGTTTTGCTCCGCTCTCGACGGTCACCGCGCAATGCAAGAACAGGCCAAAAACTGGCCAAAACGGCCCAAAAACGGGCCAAAACTGGCCATTTTTGGCTGCACGAGCGAGCGGCGAGCGGCGGACAGCGAGCGAAGCGAGAGGCAGCACCGTCCCTGCTATACGAAAGCCCCATCCAGCCCTGTGCCACCCGGGGGGTTCCAGGGTGCTGAGATGGCTGACGTTTTGCTCCGCTCTCGACGGTCACCGCGCAATGCAAGAACAGGCCAAAAACTGGCCAAAACGGCCCAAAAACGGGCCAAAACTGGCCATTTTTGGCTGCACGAGCGAGCGGCGAGCGGCGGACAGCGAGCGAAGCGAGAGGCAGCACCGTCCCTGCTATACGAAAGCCCCATCCAGCCCTGTGCCACCCGGGGGGTTCCAGGGTGCTGAGATGGCTGACGTTTTGCTCCGCTCTCGACGGTCACCGCGCAATGCAAGAACAGGCCAAAAACTGGCCAAAACGGCCCAAAAACGGGCCAAAACTGGCCATTTTTGGCTGCACGAGCGAGCGGCGAGCGGCGGACAGCGAGCGAAGCGAGAGGCAGCACCGTCCCTGCTATACGAAAGCCCCATCCAGCCCTGTGCCACCCGGGGGGTTCCAGGGTGCTGAGATGGCTGACGTTTTGCTCCGCTCTCGACGGTCACCGCGCAATGCAAGAACAGGCCAAAAACTGGCCAAAACGGCCCAAAAACGGGCCAAAACTGGCCATTTTTGGCTGCGCGAGCGAGCGGCGAGCGGCGGACAGCGAGCGAAGCGAGAGGCAGCACCGTCCCTGCTATACGAAAGCCCCATCCAGCCCTGTGCCACCCGGGGGGTTCCAGGGTGCTGAGATGGCTGACGTTTTGCTCCGCTCTCGACGGTCACCGCGCAATGCAAGAACAGGCCAAAAACTGGCCAAAACGGCCCAAAAACGGGCCAAAACTGGCCATTTTTGGCTGCACGAGCGAGCGGCGAGCGGCGGACAGCGAGCGAAGCGAGAGGCAGCACCGTCCCTGCTATACGAAAGCCCCATCCAGCCCTGTGCCACCCGGGGGGTTCCAGGGTGCTGAGATGGCTGACGTTTTGCTCCGCTCTCGACGGTCACCGCGCAATGCAAGAACAGGCCAAAAACTGGCCAAAACGGCCCAAAAACGGGCCAAAACTGGCCATTTTTGGCTGCACGAGCGAGCGGCGAGCGGCGGACAGCGAGCGAAGCGAGAGGCAGCACCGTCCCTGCTATACGAAAGCCCCATCCAGCCCTGTGCCACCCGGGGGGTTCCAGGGTGCTGAGATGGCTGACGTTTTGCTCCGCTCTCGACGGTCACCGCGCAATGCAAGAACAGGCCAAAAACTGGCCAAAACGGCCCAAAAACGGGCCAAAACTGGCCATTTTTGGCTGCACGAGCGAGCGGCGAGCGGCGGACAGCGAGCGAAGCGAGAGGCAGCACCGTCCCTGCTATACGAAAGCCCCATCCAGCCCTGTGCCACCCGGGGGGTTCCAGGGTGCTGAGATGGCTGACGTTTTGCTCCGCTCTCGACGGTCACCGCGCAATGCAAGAACAGGCCAAAAACTGGCCAAAACGGCCCAAAAACGGGCCAAAACTGGCCATTTTTGGCTGCGCGAGCGAGCGGCGAGCGGCGGACAGCGAGCGAAGCGAGAGGCAGCACCGTCCCTGCTATACGAAAGCCCCATCCAGCCCTGTGCCACCCGGGGGGTTCCAGGGTGCTGAGATGGCTGACGTTTTGCTCCGCTCTCGACGGTCACCGCGCAATGCAAGAACAGGCCAAAAACTGGCCAAAACGGCCCAAAAACGGGCCAAAACTGGCCATTTTTGGCTGCACGAGCGAGCGGCGAGCGGCGGACAGCGAGCGAAGCGAGAGGCAGCACCGTCCCTGCTATACGAAAGCCCCATCCAGCCCTGTGCCACCCGGGGGGTTCCAGGGTGCTGAGATGGCTGACGTTTTGCTCCGCTCTCGACGGTCACCGCGCAATGCAAGAACAGGCCAAAAACTGGCCAAAACGGCCCAAAAACGGGCCAAAACTGGCCATTTTTGGCTGCACGAGCGAGCGGCGAGCGGCGGACAGCGAGCGAAGCGAGAGGCAGCACCGTCCCTGCTATACGAAAGCCCCATCCAGCCCTGTGCCACCCGGGGGGTTCCAGGGTGCTGAGATGGCTGACGTTTTGCTCCGCTCTCGACGGTCACCGCGCAATGCAAGAACAGGCCAAAAACTGGCCAAAACGGCCCAAAAACGGGCCAAAACTGGCCATTTTTGGCTGCACGAGCGAGCGGCGAGCGGCGGACAGCGAGCGAAGCGAGAGGCAGCACCGTCCCTGCTATACGAAAGCCCCATCCAGCCCTGTGCCACCCGGGGGGTTCCAGGGTGCTGAGATGGCTGACGTTTTGCTCCGCTCTCGACGGTCACCGCGCAATGCAAGAACAGGCCAAAAACTGGCCAAAACGGCCCAAAAACGGGCCAAAACTGGCCATTTTTGGCTGCACGAGCGAGCGGCGAGCGGCGGACAGCGAGCGAAGCGAGAGGCAGCACCGTCCCTGCTATACGAAAGCCCCATCCAGCCCTGTGCCACCCGGGGGGTTCCAGGGTGCTGAGATGGCTGACGTTTTGCTCCGCTCTCGACGGTCACCGCGCAATGCAAGAACAGGCCAAAAACTGGCCAAAACGGCCCAAAAACGGGCCAAAACTGGCCATTTTTGGCTGCACGAGCGAGCGGCGAGCGGCGGACAGCGAGCGAAGCGAGAGGCAGCACCGTCCCTGCTATACGAAAGCCCCATCCAGCCCTGTGCCACCCGGGGGGTTCCAGGGTGCTGAGATGGCTGACGTTTTGCTCCGCTCTCGACGGTCACCGCGCAATGCAAGAACAGGCCAAAAACTGGCCAAAACGGCCCAAAAACGGGCCAAAACTGGCCATTTTTGGCTGCACGAGCGAGCGGCGAGCGGCGGACAGCGAGCGAAGCGAGAGGCAGCACCGTCCCTGCTATACGAAAGCCCCATCCAGCCCTGTGCCACCCGGGGGGTTCCAGGGTGCTGAGATGGCTGACGTTTTGCTCCGCTCTCGACGGTCACCGCGCAATGCAAGAACAGGCCAAAAACTGGCCAAAACGGCCCAAAAACGGGCCAAAACTGGCCATTTTTGGCTGCACGAGCGAGCGGCGAGCGGCGGACAGCGAGCGAAGCGAGAGGCAGCACCGTCCCTGCTATACGAAAGCCCCATCCAGCCCTGTGCCACCCGGGGGGTTCCAGGGTGCTGAGATGGCTGACGTTTTGCTCCGCTCTCGACGGTCACCGCGCAATGCAAGAACAGGCCAAAAACTGGCCAAAACGGCCCAAAAACGGGCCAAAACTGGCCATTTTTGGCTGCACGAGCGAGCGGCGAGCGGCGGACAGCGAGCGAAGCGAGAGGCAGCACCGTCCCTGCTATACGAAAGCCCCATCCAGCCCTGTGCCACCCGGGGGGTTCCAGGGTGCTGAGATGGCTGACGTTTTGCTCCGCTCTCGACGGTCACCGCGCAATGCAAGAACAGGCCAAAAACTGGCCAAAACGGCCCAAAAACGGGCCAAAACTGGCCATTTTTGGCTGCGCGAGCGAGCGGCGAGCGGCGGACAGCGAGCGAAGCGAGAGGCAGCACCGTCCCTGCTATATACGAAAGCCCCATCCAGCCCTGTGCCACCCGGGGGGTTCCAGGGTGCTGAGATGGCTGACGTTTTGCTCCGCTCACGACGGTCACCGCACCACGCAAGAACGGACCATAAACAGGCCAAAACAGCCCAAAAACGGGCCAAAACTGGTCATTTTTGGCTGCGCGAGCGAGCGGCGAGCGGCGAACAGCGAGCGAAGCGTGAGGCAGCACCGTCCCTGCTATACGAAAGCCCCATCCAGCCCTGTGCCACCCGGGGGGTTCCAGGGTGCTGAGATGGCTGACGTTTTGCTCCGCTCACGACGGTCACCGCGCCATGCAAGAACGGACCAAAAACAGGCCAAAACAGCCCAAAAACGGGCCAAAACTGGCCATTTTTGGCTGAGCGAGCGAGCGGTGAGCGGCGAACAGCGAGCGAAGCGAGAGGCAGCACCGTCCCTGCTATACGAAAGCCCCATCCAGCCCTGTGCCACCCGGGGGGTTCCAGGGTGCTGAGATGGCTGACGTTTTGCTC
>NW_027020947.1:5000-7500 GCF_036884655.1 Musa acuminata AAA Group
ACATTTTGCTCCGCTCACGACGGTCGCCGCGGCACACAAGAACAGCCCAAAAACAGGCCAAAACAGCCCAAAAACGGGCCAAAACTGGCCATTTTTGGCTGCGCGAGCGAGCAGCGAGCGGCGGACAGCGAGCGAAGCGAGAGGCAGCACCGTCCCTGCTATACGAAAGCCCCATCCAGCCCTGTGCCACCCGGGGGGTTCCAGGGTGCTGAGATGGCTGACGTTTTGCTCCGCTCACGACGGTCGCCGCGGCACGCAAGAACAGGCCAAAAACTGGCCAAAACAGCCCAAAAACGGGCCAAAACTGGCCATTTTTTGCTGCGCGAGCGAGCGGAGAGCGGCGAACAGCGAGCGAAGCGCGAGGCAGCACCGTCCCTGCTATACGAAAGCCCCATCCAGCCCTGTGCCACCCGGGGGGTTCCAGGGTGCTGAGATGGCTGACATTTTGCTCCGCTCACGACGGTCACCGCGCCACACAAGAACAGCCCAAAAACAGGCCAAAACAGCCCAAAAACGGGCCAAAACTGGCCATTTTTGGCTGCGCGAGCGAGCGGCGAGCGGCGAACAGCGAGCGAAGCGAGAGGCAGCACCGTCCCTGCTATACGAAAGCCCCATCCAGCCCTGTGCCACCCGGGGGGTTCCAGGGTGCTGAGATGGCTGACGTTTTGCTCCGCTCACGACGGTCACCGCACCACGCAAGAACAGGCCAAAAACTGGCCAAAACAGCCCAAAAACGGGCCAAAACTGGCCATTTTTGGCTGCGCGAGCGAGCGGCGAGCGGCGAACAGCGAGCGAAGCGAGAGGCAGCACCGTCCCTGCTATACGAAAGCCCCATCCAGCCCTGTGCCACCCGGGGGGTTCCAGGGTGCTGAGATGGCTGACGTTTTGCTCCGCTCTCGACGGTCACCGCGCAATGCAAGAACAGGCCAAAAACTGGCCAAAACGGCCCAAAAACGGGCCAAAACTGGCCATTTTTGGCTGCGCGAGCGGCGAGCGGCGGACAGCGAGCGAAGCGAGAGGCAGCACCGTCCCTGCTATACGAAAGCCCCATCCAGCCCTGTGCCACCCGGGGGGTTCCAGGGTGCTGAGATGGCTGACGTTTTGCTCCGCTCTCGACGGTCACCGCGCAATGCAAGAACAGGCCAAAAACTGGCCAAAACGGCCCAAAAACGGGCCAAAACTGGCCATTTTTGGCTGCGCGAGCGAGCGGCGAGCGGCGGACAGCGAGCGAAGCGAGAGGCAGCACCGTCCCTGCTATACGAAAGCCCCATCCAGCCCTGTGCCACCCGGGGGGTTCCAGGGTGCTGAGATGGCTGACGTTTTGCTCCGCTCTCGACGGTCACCGCGCAATGCAAGAACAGGCCAAAAACTGGCCAAAACGGCCCAAAAACGGGCCAAAACTGGCCATTTTTGGCTGCACGAGCGAGCGGCGAGCGGCGGACAGCGAGCGAAGCGAGAGGCAGCACCGTCCCTGCTATACGAAAGCCCCATCCAGCCCTGTGCCACCCGGGGGGTTCCAGGGTGCTGAGATGGCTGACGTTTTGCTCCGCTCTCGACGGTCACCGCGCAATGCAAGAACAGGCCAAAAACTGGCCAAAACGGCCCAAAAACGGGCCAAAACTGGCCATTTTTGGCTGCACGAGCGAGCGGCGAGCGGCGGACAGCGAGCGAAGCGAGAGGCAGCACCGTCCCTGCTATACGAAAGCCCCATCCAGCCCTGTGCCACCCGGGGGGTTCCAGGGTGCTGAGATGGCTGACGTTTTGCTCCGCTCTCGACGGTCACCGCGCAATGCAAGAACAGGCCAAAAACTGGCCAAAACGGCCCAAAAACGGGCCAAAACTGGCCATTTTTGGCTGCACGAGCGAGCGGCGAGCGGCGGACAGCGAGCGAAGCGAGAGGCAGCACCGTCCCTGCTATACGAAAGCCCCATCCAGCCCTGTGCCACCCGGGGGGTTCCAGGGTGCTGAGATGGCTGACGTTTTGCTCCGCTCTCGACGGTCACCGCGCAATGCAAGAACAGGCCAAAAACTGGCCAAAACGGCCCAAAAACGGGCCAAAACTGGCCATTTTTGGCTGCACGAGCGAGCGGCGAGCGGCGGACAGCGAGCGAAGCGAGAGGCAGCACCGTCCCTGCTATACGAAAGCCCCATCCAGCCCTGTGCCACCCGGGGGGTTCCAGGGTGCTGAGATGGCTGACGTTTTGCTCCGCTCTCGACGGTCACCGCGCAATGCAAGAACAGGCCAAAAACTGGCCAAAACGGCCCAAAAACGGGCCAAAACTGGCCATTTTTGGCTGCGCGAGCGAGCGGCGAGCGGCGGACAGCGAGCGAAGCGAGAGGCAGCACCGTCCCTGCTATATACGAAAGCCCCATCCAGCCCTGTGCCACCCGGGGGGTTCCAGGGTGCTGAGATGGCTGACGTTTTGCTCCGCTCACGACGGTCACCGCACCACGCAAGAACGGACCATAAACAGGCCAAAACAGCCCAAAAACGGGCCAA
>NW_027020947.1:27500-35000 GCF_036884655.1 Musa acuminata AAA Group
TGGCCATTTTTGGCTGCGCGAGCGAGCGGCGAGCGGCGGACAGCGAGCGAAGCGAGAGGCAGCACCGTCCCTGCTATACGAAAGCCCCATCCAGCCCTGTGCCACCCGGGGGGTTCCAGGGTGCTGAGATGGCTGACATTTTGCTCCGCTCACGACGGTCGCCGCGGCACACAAGAACAGCCCAAAAACAGGCCAAAACAGCCCAAAAACGGGCCAAAACTGGCCATTTTTGGCTGCGCGAGCGAGCAGCGAGCGGCGGACAGCGAGCGAAGCGAGAGGCAGCACCGTCCCTGCTATACGAAAGCCCCATCCAGCCCTGTGCCACCCGGGGGGTTCCAGGGTGCTGAGATGGCTGACGTTTTGCTCCGCTCACGACGGTCGCCGCGGCACGCAAGAACAGGCCAAAAACTGGCCAAAACAGCCCAAAAACGGGCCAAAACTGGCCATTTTTTGCTGCGCGAGCGAGCGGAGAGCGGCGAACAGCGAGCGAAGCGCGAGGCAGCACCGTCCCTGCTATACGAAAGCCCCATCCAGCCCTGTGCCACCCGGGGGGTTCCAGGGTGCTGAGATGGCTGACATTTTGCTCCGCTCACGACGGTCACCGCGCCACACAAGAACAGCCCAAAAACAGGCCAAAACAGCCCAAAAACGGGCCAAAACTGGCCATTTTTGGCTGCGCGAGCGAGCGGCGAGCGGCGAACAGCGAGCGAAGCGAGAGGCAGCACCGTCCCTGCTATACGAAAGCCCCATCCAGCCCTGTGCCACCCGGGGGGTTCCAGGGTGCTGAGATGGCTGACGTTTTGCTCCGCTCACGACGGTCACCGCACCACGCAAGAACAGGCCAAAAACTGGCCAAAACAGCCCAAAAACGGGCCAAAACTGGCCATTTTTGGCTGCGCGAGCGAGCGGCGAGCGGCGAACAGCGAGCGAAGCGAGAGGCAGCACCGTCCCTGCTATACGAAAGCCCCATCCAGCCCTGTGCCACCCGGGGGGTTCCAGGGTGCTGAGATGGCTGACGTTTTGCTCCGCTCTCGACGGTCACCGCGCAATGCAAGAACAGGCCAAAAACTGGCCAAAACGGCCCAAAAACGGGCCAAAACTGGCCATTTTTGGCTGCGCGAGCGGCGAGCGGCGGACAGCGAGCGAAGCGAGAGGCAGCACCGTCCCTGCTATACGAAAGCCCCATCCAGCCCTGTGCCACCCGGGGGGTTCCAGGGTGCTGAGATGGCTGACGTTTTGCTCCGCTCTCGACGGTCACCGCGCAATGCAAGAACAGGCCAAAAACTGGCCAAAACGGCCCAAAAACGGGCCAAAACTGGCCATTTTTGGCTGCGCGAGCGAGCGGCGAGCGGCGGACAGCGAGCGAAGCGAGAGGCAGCACCGTCCCTGCTATACGAAAGCCCCATCCAGCCCTGTGCCACCCGGGGGGTTCCAGGGTGCTGAGATGGCTGACGTTTTGCTCCGCTCTCGACGGTCACCGCGCAATGCAAGAACAGGCCAAAAACTGGCCAAAACGGCCCAAAAACGGGCCAAAACTGGCCATTTTTGGCTGCACGAGCGAGCGGCGAGCGGCGGACAGCGAGCGAAGCGAGAGGCAGCACCGTCCCTGCTATACGAAAGCCCCATCCAGCCCTGTGCCACCCGGGGGGTTCCAGGGTGCTGAGATGGCTGACGTTTTGCTCCGCTCTCGACGGTCACCGCGCAATGCAAGAACAGGCCAAAAACTGGCCAAAACGGCCCAAAAACGGGCCAAAACTGGCCATTTTTGGCTGCACGAGCGAGCGGCGAGCGGCGGACAGCGAGCGAAGCGAGAGGCAGCACCGTCCCTGCTATACGAAAGCCCCATCCAGCCCTGTGCCACCCGGGGGGTTCCAGGGTGCTGAGATGGCTGACGTTTTGCTCCGCTCTCGACGGTCACCGCGCAATGCAAGAACAGGCCAAAAACTGGCCAAAACGGCCCAAAAACGGGCCAAAACTGGCCATTTTTGGCTGCACGAGCGAGCGGCGAGCGGCGGACAGCGAGCGAAGCGAGAGGCAGCACCGTCCCTGCTATACGAAAGCCCCATCCAGCCCTGTGCCACCCTGTCACGAACGGTCGTCGCGCACCCGCAACAACTTCGTTCAACGAACCGTTCGTCGCTCACACCCGCATGTACAGCTGCTTAACAGCATGTTTTCCCATGGTTTTGGGTCATTTTGCTTGTAAATATGTAAGTTCGAACAAGCTGCAGCGTTGCAAAGCGATCGCTCACCGAACCGAGCAAAACAGCCCCAAAACAGCCCAAAACGGCTTCGTTTTCGCGTGCCGCGGGAGGTGAGCGGAGTGCTGCCTCCGCTCACCAAAATGTCAGCCATCTCAGCACCCAGGAACCCCCCGGGTGGCACATGGCTGGATGGGGCTTCGGTTATATACCGGGCGTTGAACACTCTTTCGCAAGTTCGTACGTGACCTTTACGGGAACTTGGTGTTGCGTCCGGGACCAGGTGAGCGGCTGTTTGTGGGCTTGCAGCTGTTCGTTCATCCTTGAAAGCCTTGTTTTTCCCCCTCTCCCTCTTTTCTCTTGTGCACACAAGGTGTTCGACGAATTGCTTGTAAAGCTTTCCTTTTCGCGAGACTTCGGGACGTGTCCGTTGCTCGTTCTTTCGATCTAACTCTCTTTCTCTTTTACAGGTCCTTCGGGACCTGCGAGAGGTTACAAAGTGGGCTGATCCTTGCGGAGCAAGATCGCAAGGGCGAAGCGCGACTTAGGCAAGGCAAAGCTAAGTTCGCGTCTTTGCCGCACGGGTGACTCGCGACTTAGGCAACGCAAGCTAAGTTCGCGTCTTTGGCCGCAAGGGTGCCGCACGCCTTAGGCACTTCCAGCTAAGGTCGTGACATTGTGGTATCAGAGCGGGCAAGCTCTTCGATCGAACAGCGAACGAACTTCGCAACTTCGCCATGGCAAAGCATCGTGGCGAATCAAGCAAGACGGGGCAGGCCGGACCCTTGCCCCAAGCAGCCGCAGGTGGGCTGCATGTGCACACTCGCTCTCATGCTGTTGGAGCCGCTCATGAGGATCGCGGCAGCGAACAGGATGAGCGAGAAGTTGGCAACTCTCCGCGAGCGGAGGAAGCGCAATCTGGTGCGCTAACTGGGAAAAAGAGTCATAAGGAGAGACTCACGACGGCGGAAACCCGCCTGGATGTTCTTGAAGCGAGCATGGAGGAACTCTACCATGGCCAACAAAGACTTGTTGGGGTAGAGAGCTCGCAAGAGGAAGCGGAGTCCAGGATCGACAAGGTCGAGGCCCTAGTCGACCGACTGTCCGATGACACCAAGGACTCCGTGCAGCACTTACAAGATGTTGTGGCGGAACTCACGGCGAAGGTGGCTATGCTCACAAGAACGCTAAATGCGGGAGGAGGCAACACCCGCGTTGCACCGCCACAAAACTTGAGGGCACCTGAGCCCCATGGATACGGAGGGGCCAGAGATGCCAAGGAGCTCGAGAACTTTCTGTTCGACATGGAACAATACTTCCGAGCTACGAGACCCGATTCTGAAGATACCAAAGTTTCAATAGCAACAATGTATCTGAACGGAGATGCGAAACTTTGGTGGCGAACTCGTTGGGAGGAAATCCAACAAGGTCGGTGTCGAGTCGACACATGGGAAGACTTGAAGCGGGAGTTGAGAACTCAGTTCCTACCGGAGAACACAGAGTTCGTCGCAAGAAGGAAGTTGAGACAACTCCGCCAAAGTACCACCATCCGAGACTATGTAAAGCAGTTTTCTGCACTGATGCTGGACATACAGGACATGTCCGAGAAGGACAAGTTGTTCAGTTTCCTTGATGGTCTGAAACCATGGGCTCAGCAAGAGCTGAATCGAAGGAATGTTACCGACGTGGTCGGGGCAATTGCAGCTGCAGAAAGGCTCACCGACTTCGTTTCCTCTGAAGACCCAGCGAGAAGGAAACAATCTTCAAGCAATCGCCCTCAAAAACATTCTCGAGGGAAGGAGCTCGGGGGCGAACAGAAGAAGAAGAGCTCCCACAAAGGGCCGAACCCAAAAGGCAAGGCCTCAAAACCTGGAGGATGCTTCTTGTGCGGAGGACCGCACATGGTAAGGGAGTGCCCACAGAAGCAGGCACTCAACGCGTTGACAGCTTCCATCCACCCTCCCCGATCGGACAAGGGCAAAACCGTTGCCCTTAGCTCAAGCAGTTCTGAATCCAGCAGCGACGATGAAGAGTCGCAAGGACCCCGAATGGGAGCAATGCGTTTGTTGAACGCTATGCGGGGTCAAGTGGGGGAGAACATGAAGACGAAGGCACAAAAAGCAGGAAGTAGTGAACTGATGTATGTGGACATCAAGCTGAATGGCCAAACGACCCGTGCAATGGTGGACACGGGCGCTACCCACAACTTCATAGCCGATCGTGAAGCACAGCGACTTGGGTTGACATTGGAGAAGAGCCCAAGCCGAATGAAAGCAGTGAACTCGGAGGCCAGGCGAATCTCCGGATTGGCGAAGGGAGTTCCCATCAGAATCGGGACTTGGAGCGGAACCACCAACATGATGGCCGTGCCACTAGACGACTTCCAAGTGATCCTTGGAATGGAGTTTATGCACGCGGCGAAGTTGGTGCCGATGCCATTCTTGAATTCCCTATGTATGATGGGAGGCGATGACCCCTGTGTGGTGCCCGTCTCTCGGAGAGGAACCAAGGAGCCCCAACATATTTCGGCATTACAATTGAAGAAAGGGGTGCGAAAGGGCGAACTAACATTCGTGGCTGCTATGAAGCTAGAGCCACTCAATGAAGAAGCCATTCAAGAACCTGCTGTGGTGGCCAACGTCCTGAAGGAGTTCAAAGACGTTATGCCACCTGAGTTGCCGAAGACTCTTCCGCCACGCAGAGGCGTGGATCACAGTATTGAGCTGGAGCCAGGAGTGAAGCCTCCAGCGAGACCACCCTATCGCATGGCCCCGCCAGAGTTGGCAGAACTCAGAAAGCAGTTAGGTGAACTGCTAAGCGGTGGTCTCATCCGCAGCTCAAAAGCACCTTTCGGAGCTCCAGTTCTCTTTCAGAAGAAACAAGATGGGAGCCTCCGATTATGCGTCGACTACCGAGCCCTCAACAAAGTAACAGTGAAGAACAAGTATCCCATCCCGCTCATCGCGGACTTGTTCGACCAATTGGGCAAGGCGAAGTATTTCTCAAAACTCGACCTTCGGTCGGGGTATTGGCAGGTGCGCATTGCTGAAGGCGACGAAGCAAAGACTACATGTGTGACCAGATATGGAGCATTTGAGTTCTTGGTGATGCCTTTCGGCTTAACCAACGCTCCGGCAACATTCTGTACTCTCATGAACCAGCTATTCAAGGAGTATTTGGATAAGTTCGTGGTCGTCTACTTGGACGACATCGTCGTTTACAGCCAAACGCTCGAGGAGCACGTCAAGCACCTTCGGACGATTTTCAAGGTTCTCAGGGAGAACACTTTGTTCGTAAAAAGGGAGAAATGCTACTTTGCTCAGACTGAGATCCTGTTCTTGGGGCACCGAATCGGTGATGGCTCCATCCGGATGGACAAGTCGAAGGTGCAAGCAGTTGCGGAATGGCGAACTCCAAAGAAGGTGCCAGAGTTGAGATCCTTCCTTGGTTTCGTCAACTACTACCGACGCTTCATTGCTGGATATTCGAAGCGGGCAACCCCACTGACGGAGTTGCTGAAGAAGGAGCAGCCTTGGAAGTGGTCTGACAAATGTGAGATAGCATTCCAAGATCTGAAGGCTGCTGTTCTGGAAGAACCAGTGCTCAAATTGCCAAACTATGGAGAGCCCTTTGAAGTCCATACAGATGCTTCGGACTTTGCTATTGGTGGAGTACTCATGCAAGAAGGTCATCCGGTGGCCTACGAGAGCCGTAAACTCAACGAGACCGAGAGGCGGTATCCAGTGCATGAGAAGGAGATGACAGCGGTGATCCATTGCCTACGAGTTTGGCGACACTACCTCCTTGGGTCGCGATTTGTGCTGAGGACAGACAACATCGCCTTGAGTTATTTCCAAACTCAGAAGAAGCTCTCCCCAAAGCAAGCACGGTGGCAGGACTTCCTGGCTGAATTTGATATGGCAATGGAATATAAGCCCGGGAAGGCGAATGTCGTGGCCGATGCGCTGAGTCGGAAGGTGGAGTGCGTGAATGCTGCACAACTGGAGGGCAGAGGCCAAGCAAGTCAGTTACACTCAACCTTCCTTTCCCGAATCAGAGATGGACTGTATAGTGATCCCCAGGCAGTTATCCTGATGCAGCTCATCAAAGAAGGCAAAGCACGACGATTTTGGGTCCAGGAGGGACTTGTTTACACAAAAGGGAATAGGGTTTATGTTCCCCGAGTGGACAATCTAAGGCGTGAACTCTTGAAAGAGTGTCACGATTCCCTTTGGGCTGGACACCCCGGCATTCACAGAACGTTGGCTCTCGTGGAGAGGGCCTTCTACTGGCCAAAAATGGGGATTGATGTGGAGGAGTATGTTCGAACATGCCTTACTTGCCAACAAGACAAGGTGGAGCAGCGGAAGCCGGTGGGACTTTTGGAGCCGTTGCCCGTACCAGAAAGGCCTTGGGAGAGCATTTCCTTAGACTTCATATCAAGCTTGCCACCTGTAGGGGGACTTGGATCGATACTTGTGGTGGTCGATCGGTTTTCAAAGTATGCAACTTTCATTGCTGCTCCCCTACACTGTTCAGCTGAAGAGGCGGCCAGACTGATGATGAAGGGTGTAGTGAAGTATTGGGGAGTCCCACACAATATCATTAGTGATCGAGACGCTCGGTTTCTGGGACGGTTCTGGACCGAGCTATTCAAATTGTTGGGATCAAAGTTATACTTCTCTACAAGCCTCCACCCCCAGACGGATGGTCAGACTGAAAGAATAAATTCGCTCTTAGAGCAGTATCTCCGGCACTATGTGAGTGCCAATCAACGAGATTGGGTGAAGCTGTTGGACATCGCCCAATTCTCCTACAACTTGCAGCGGAGCTCTGCATCCAACAAGAGCCCCTTCGAAATTATCACAGGACAACAACCGTCGACTCCGCACACTATGGCTATTGGGTATACTGGGAGTAGTCCATCAGCCTACCATTTCGCAAAGGAGTGGCATCGGAATGCCGATATTGCGCGGGCTTACTTGGAGAAGGCGGCAAAACGGATGAAGAAGTGGGCAGACTTGGGAAGGCGACCACAGGAGTTCAAAGTTGGCGATTTGGTGTTGGTAAAGCTCCAACCAGCATCACTCCAATTCTTCAGGAAAAGAGTCCACAAAGGATTGGTGCGTAAGTATGAAGGGCCCTTCCCAATTATCAGCAGGGTAGGCAATGTTTCTTACAAGTTGCAGCTGCCGGCGTGGTTCAAAATTCACAACGTTCTTCACGCCAGCAACCTAAAGGCCTACCATTCAGATCCGCAAGATGCTTCTCGAAGTGTTCCAACTCGGCTACCTCCCAT
>NW_027020947.1:45000-47500 GCF_036884655.1 Musa acuminata AAA Group
GGCCCAAAAACGGGCCAAAACTGGCCATTTTTGGCTGCGCGAGCGAGCGGCGAGCGGCGGACAGCGAGCGAAGCGAGAGGCAGCACCGTCCCTGCTATACGAAAGCCCCATCCAGCCCTGTGCCACCCGGGGGGTTCCAGGGTGCTGAGATGGCTGACGTTTTGCTCCGCTCTCGACGGTCACCGCGCAACGCAAGAACAGGCCAAAAACTGGCCAAAACGGCCCAAAAACGGGCCAAAACTGGCCATTTTTGGCTGCGCGAGCGAGCGGCGAGCGGCGGACAGCGAGCGAAGCGAGAGGCAGCACCGTCCCTGCTATACGAAAGCCCCATCCAGCCCTGTGCCACCCGGGGGGTTCCAGGGTGCTGAGATGGCTGACATTTTGCTCCGCTCACGACGGTCGCCGCGGCACACAAGAACAGCCCAAAAACAGGCCAAAACAGCCCAAAAACGGGCCAAAACTGGCCATTTTTGGCTGCGCGAGCGAGCAGCGAGCGGCGGACAGCGAGCGAAGCGAGAGGCAGCACCGTCCCTGCTATACGAAAGCCCCATCCAGCCCTGTGCCACCCGGGGGGTTCCAGGGTGCTGAGATGGCTGACGTTTTGCTCCGCTCACGACGGTCGCCGCGGCACGCAAGAACAGGCCAAAAACTGGCCAAAACAGCCCAAAAACGGGCCAAAACTGGCCATTTTTTGCTGCGCGAGCGAGCGGAGAGCGGCGAACAGCGAGCGAAGCGCGAGGCAGCACCGTCCCTGCTATACGAAAGCCCCATCCAGCCCTGTGCCACCCGGGGGGTTCCAGGGTGCTGAGATGGCTGACATTTTGCTCCGCTCACGACGGTCACCGCGCCACACAAGAACAGCCCAAAAACAGGCCAAAACAGCCCAAAAACGGGCCAAAACTGGCCATTTTTGGCTGCGCGAGCGAGCGGCGAGCGGCGAACAGCGAGCGAAGCGAGAGGCAGCACCGTCCCTGCTATACGAAAGCCCCATCCAGCCCTGTGCCACCCGGGGGGTTCCAGGGTGCTGAGATGGCTGACGTTTTGCTCCGCTCACGACGGTCACCGCACCACGCAAGAACAGGCCAAAAACTGGCCAAAACAGCCCAAAAACGGGCCAAAACTGGCCATTTTTGGCTGCGCGAGCGAGCGGCGAGCGGCGAACAGCGAGCGAAGCGAGAGGCAGCACCGTCCCTGCTATACGAAAGCCCCATCCAGCCCTGTGCCACCCGGGGGGTTCCAGGGTGCTGAGATGGCTGACGTTTTGCTCCGCTCTCGACGGTCACCGCGCAATGCAAGAACAGGCCAAAAACTGGCCAAAACGGCCCAAAAACGGGCCAAAACTGGCCATTTTTGGCTGCGCGAGCGGCGAGCGGCGGACAGCGAGCGAAGCGAGAGGCAGCACCGTCCCTGCTATACGAAAGCCCCATCCAGCCCTGTGCCACCCGGGGGGTTCCAGGGTGCTGAGATGGCTGACGTTTTGCTCCGCTCTCGACGGTCACCGCGCAATGCAAGAACAGGCCAAAAACTGGCCAAAACGGCCCAAAAACGGGCCAAAACTGGCCATTTTTGGCTGCGCGAGCGAGCGGCGAGCGGCGGACAGCGAGCGAAGCGAGAGGCAGCACCGTCCCTGCTATACGAAAGCCCCATCCAGCCCTGTGCCACCCGGGGGGTTCCAGGGTGCTGAGATGGCTGACGTTTTGCTCCGCTCTCGACGGTCACCGCGCAATGCAAGAACAGGCCAAAAACTGGCCAAAACGGCCCAAAAACGGGCCAAAACTGGCCATTTTTGGCTGCACGAGCGAGCGGCGAGCGGCGGACAGCGAGCGAAGCGAGAGGCAGCACCGTCCCTGCTATACGAAAGCCCCATCCAGCCCTGTGCCACCCGGGGGGTTCCAGGGTGCTGAGATGGCTGACGTTTTGCTCCGCTCTCGACGGTCACCGCGCAATGCAAGAACAGGCCAAAAACTGGCCAAAACGGCCCAAAAACGGGCCAAAACTGGCCATTTTTGGCTGCACGAGCGAGCGGCGAGCGGCGGACAGCGAGCGAAGCGAGAGGCAGCACCGTCCCTGCTATACGAAAGCCCCATCCAGCCCTGTGCCACCCGGGGGGTTCCAGGGTGCTGAGATGGCTGACGTTTTGCTCCGCTCTCGACGGTCACCGCGCAATGCAAGAACAGGCCAAAAACTGGCCAAAACGGCCCAAAAACGGGCCAAAACTGGCCATTTTTGGCTGCACGAGCGAGCGGCGAGCGGCGGACAGCGAGCGAAGCGAGAGGCAGCACCGTCCCTGCTATACGAAAGCCCCATCCAGCCCTGTGCCACCCGGGGGGTTCCAGGGTGCTGAGATGGCTGACGTTTTGCTCCGCTCTCGACGGTCACCGCGCAATGCAAGAACAGGCCAAAAACTGGCCAAAACGGCCCAAAAACGGGCCAAAACTGGCCATTTTTGGCTGCACGAGCGAGCGGCGAGCGGCGGACAGCGAGCGAAGCGAGAGGCAGC
>NW_027020948.1:7500-10000 GCF_036884655.1 Musa acuminata AAA Group
TGCTATACGAAAGCCCCATCCAGCCCTGTGCCACCCGGGGGGTTCCAGGGTGCTGAGATGGCTGACATTTTGCTCCGCTCACGACGGTCACCGCGCGACGCAAGAACAGCCCAAAAACAGGCCAAAACGGCCCAAAAACGGGCCAAAACTGGCCATTTTTGGCTGCGCGAGCGAGCGGAGAGCGGCGGACAGCGAGCTAAGCGAGAGGCAGCACCGTCCCTGCTATACGAAAGCCCCATCCAGCCCTGTGCCACCCGGGGGGTTCCAGGGTGCTGAGATGGCTGACATTTTGCTCCGCTCACGACGGTCACCGCGCGACGCAAGAACAGCCCAAAAACAGGCCAAAACGGCCCAAAAACGGGCCAAAACTGGCCATTTTTGGCTGCGCGAGCGAGCAGCGAGCGGCGGACAGCGAGCGAAGCGAGAGGCATCACCGTCCCTGCTATACGAAAGCCCCATCCAGCCCTGTGCCACCCGGGGGGTTCCAGGGTGCTGAGATGGCTGACATTTTGCTCCGCTCAAGATGGTCACCGCGCAACGCAAAAACAGGCCAAAAACTGGCCAAAACGGGCCAAAACTGGCCATTTTTGGCTGCGCGAGCGAGCGGCGAGCGGCGGACAGCGAGCGAAGCGAGAGGCAGCACCGTCCCTGCTATACGAAAGCCCCATCCAGCCCTGTGCCACCCGGGGGGTTCCAGGGTGCTGAGATGGCTGACATTTTGCTCCGCTCACGACGGTCACCGCGCGACGCAAGAACAGGCCAAAAACTGGCCAAAACGGCCCAAAAACGGGCCAAAACTGGCCATTTTTGGCTGCGCGAGCGAGCGGCGAGCGGCGGACAACGAGCGAAGCGAGAGGCAGCACCATCCCTGCTATACGAAAGCCCCATCCAGCCCTGTGCCACCCGGGGGGTTCCAGGGTGCTGAGATGGCTGACATTTTGCTCCGCTCACGACGGTCACCGCGCGACGCAAGAACAGCCCAAAAACAGGCCAAAACGGCCCAAAAACGGGACAAAACTGGCCATTTTTGGCTGCGCGAGCGAGCGGCGAGCGGCGGACAGCGAGCTAAGCGAGAGGCAGCACCGTCCCTGCTATACGAAAGCCCCATCCAGCCCTGTGCCACCCGGGGGGTTCCAGGGTGCTGAGATGGCTGACATTTTGCTCCGCTCACGACGGTCACCGCGCGACGCAAGAACAGGCCAAAAACAGGCCAAAACGGCCCAAAAACGGGCCAAAACTGGCCATTTTTGGCTGCGTGAGCGAGCAGCGAGCGGCGGACAGCGAGCGAAGCGAGAGGCATCACCGTCCCTGCTATACGAAAGCCCCATCCAGCCCTGTGCCACCCGGGGGGTTCCAGGGTGCTGAGATGGCTGACATTTTGCTCCGCTCAAGATGGTCACCGCGCAACGCAAAAACAGGCCAAAAACTGGCCAAAACGGGCCAAAACTGGCCATTTTTGGCTGCGCGAGCGAGCGGCGAGCGGCGAACAGCGAGCGAAGCGAGAGGCAGCACCGTCCCTGCTATACGAAAGCCCCATCCAGCCCTGTGCCACCCGGGGGGTTCCAGGGTGCTGAGATGGCTGACATTTTGCTCCGCTCACGACGGTCACCGCGCGACGCAAGAACAGGCCAAAAACTGGCCAAAACGGGCCAAAACTGGCCATTTTTGGCTGCGCGAGCGAGCGGCGAGCGGCGGACAGCGAGCGAAGCGAGAGGCAGCACCGTCCCTGCTATACGAAAGCCCCATCCAGCCCTGTGCCACCCGGGGGGTTCCAGGGTGCTGAGATGGCTGACATTTTGCTCCGCTCACGACGGTCACCGCGCGACGCAAGAACAGCCCAAAAACAGGCCAAAACGGCCCAAAAACGGGACAAAACTGGCCATTTTTGGCTGCGCGAGCGAGCGGCGAGCGGCGGACAGCGAGCGAAGCGAGAGGCAGCACCGTCCCTGCTATACGAAAGCCCCATCCAGCCCTGTGCCACCCGGGGGGTTCCAGGGTGCTGAGATGGCTGACATTTTGCTCCGCTCACGACGGTCACCGCGCGACGCAAGAACAGCCCAAAAACAGGCCAAAACGGCCCAAAAACGGGCCAAAACTGGCCATTTTTGGCTGCGCGAGCGAGCAGCGAGCGGCGGACAGCGAGCGAAGCGAGAGGCATCACCGTCCCTGCTATACGAAAGCCCCATCCAGCCCTGTGCCACCCGGGGGGTTCCAGGGTGCTGAGATGGCTGACATTTTGCTCCGCTCAAGATGGTCACCGCGCAACGCAAAAACAGGCCAAAAACTGGCCAAAACGGGCCAAAACTGGCCATTTTTGGCTGCGCGAGCGAGCGGCGAGCGGCGAACAGCGAGCGAAGCGAGAGGCAGCACCGTCCCTGCTATACGAAAGCCCCATCCAGCCCTGTGCCACCCGGGGGGTTCCAGGGTGCTGAGATGGCTGACATTTTGCTCCGCTCACGACGGTCACCGCGCGACGCAAGAACAGGCCAAAAACTGGCCA
>NW_027020948.1:30000-32500 GCF_036884655.1 Musa acuminata AAA Group
TTCCAGGGTGCTGAGATGGCTGACATTTTGCTCCGCTCAAGATGGTCACCGCGCAACGCAAAAACAGGCCAAAAACTGGCCAAAACGGGCCAAAACTGGCCATTTTTGGCTGCGCGAGCGAGCGGCGAGCGGCGGACAGCGAGCGAAGCGAGAGGCAGCACCGTCCCTGCTATACGAAAGCCCCATCCAGCCCTGTGCCACCCGGGGGGTTCCAGGGTGCTGAGATGGCTGACATTTTGCTCCGCTCACGACGGTCACCGCGCGACGCAAGAACAGGCCAAAAACTGGCCAAAACGGCCCAAAAACGGGCCAAAACTGGCCATTTTTGGCTGCGCGAGCGAGCGGCGAGCGGCGGACAACGAGCGAAGCGAGAGGCAGCACCATCCCTGCTATACGAAAGCCCCATCCAGCCCTGTGCCACCCGGGGGGTTCCAGGGTGCTGAGATGGCTGACATTTTGCTCCGCTCACGACGGTCACCGCGCGACGCAAGAACAGCCCAAAAACAGGCCAAAACGGCCCAAAAACGGGACAAAACTGGCCATTTTTGGCTGCGCGAGCGAGCGGCGAGCGGCGGACAGCGAGCTAAGCGAGAGGCAGCACCGTCCCTGCTATACGAAAGCCCCATCCAGCCCTGTGCCACCCGGGGGGTTCCAGGGTGCTGAGATGGCTGACATTTTGCTCCGCTCACGACGGTCACCGCGCGACGCAAGAACAGGCCAAAAACAGGCCAAAACGGCCCAAAAACGGGCCAAAACTGGCCATTTTTGGCTGCGTGAGCGAGCAGCGAGCGGCGGACAGCGAGCGAAGCGAGAGGCATCACCGTCCCTGCTATACGAAAGCCCCATCCAGCCCTGTGCCACCCGGGGGGTTCCAGGGTGCTGAGATGGCTGACATTTTGCTCCGCTCAAGATGGTCACCGCGCAACGCAAAAACAGGCCAAAAACTGGCCAAAACGGGCCAAAACTGGCCATTTTTGGCTGCGCGAGCGAGCGGCGAGCGGCGAACAGCGAGCGAAGCGAGAGGCAGCACCGTCCCTGCTATACGAAAGCCCCATCCAGCCCTGTGCCACCCGGGGGGTTCCAGGGTGCTGAGATGGCTGACATTTTGCTCCGCTCACGACGGTCACCGCGCGACGCAAGAACAGGCCAAAAACTGGCCAAAACGGCCCAAAAACGGGCCAAAACTGGCCATTTTTGGCTGCGCGAGCGAGCGGCGAGCGGCGGACAGCGAGCGAAGCGAGAGGCAGCACCGTCCCTGCTATACGAAAGCCCCATCCAGCCCTGTGCCACCCGGGGGGTTCCAGGGTGCTGAGATGGCTGACATTTTGCTCCGCTCACGACGGTCACCGCGCGACGCAAGAACAGCCCAAAAACAGGCCAAAACGGCCCAAAAACGGGACAAAACTGGCCATTTTTGGCTGCGCGAGCGAGCGGCGAGCGGCGGACAGCGAGCGAAGCGAGAGGCAGCACCGTCCCTGCTATACGAAAGCCCCATCCAGCCCTGTGCCACCCGGGGGGTTCCAGGGTGCTGAGATGGCTGACATTTTGCTCCGCTCACGACGGTCACCGCGCGACGCAAGAACAGCCCAAAAACAGGCCAAAACGGCCCAAAAACGGGCCAAAACTGGCCATTTTTGGCTGCGCGAGCGAGCAGCGAGCGGCGGACAGCGAGCGAAGCGAGAGGCATCACCGTCCCTGCTATACGAAAGCCCCATCCAGCCCTGTGCCACCCGGGGGGTTCCAGGGTGCTGAGATGGCTGACATTTTGCTCCGCTCAAGATGGTCACCGCGCAACGCAAAAACAGGCCAAAAACTGGCCAAAACGGGCCAAAACTGGCCATTTTTGGCTGCGCGAGCGAGCGGCGAGCGGCGAACAGCGAGCGAAGCGAGAGGCAGCACCGTCCCTGCTATACGAAAGCCCCATCCAGCCCTGTGCCACCCGGGGGGTTCCAGGGTGCTGAGATGGCTGACATTTTGCTCCGCTCACGACGGTCACCGCGCGACGCAAGAACAGGCCAAAAACTGGCCAAAACGGCCCAAAAACGGGCCAAAACTGGCCATTTTTGGCTGCGCGAGCGAGCGGCGAGCGGCGGACAGCGAGCGAAGCGAGAGGCAGCACCGTCCCTGCTATACGAAAGCCCCATCCAGCCCTGTGCCACCCGGGGGGTTCCAGGGTGCTGAGATGGCTGACATTTTGCTCCGCTCACGACGGTCACCGCGCGACGCAAGAACAGGCCAAAAACTGGCCAAAACGGCCCAAAAACGGGACAAAACTGGCCATTTTTGGCTGCGCGAGGGAGCGGCGAGCGGCGGACAGCGAGCGAAGCGAGAGGCAGCACCGTCCCTGCTATACGAAAGCCCCATCCAGCCCTGTGCCACCCGGGGGGTTCCAGGGTGCTGAGATGGCTGACATTTTGCTCCGCTCAAGACGGTCACCGCGCAACGCAAAAACAGGCCAAAAACTGGCCAAAACGGCCCAAAAACGGGCCAAAACTGGCCA
>NW_027020948.1:62500-65000 GCF_036884655.1 Musa acuminata AAA Group
CGGCGAACAGCGAGCGAAGCGAGAGGCAGCACCGTCCCTGCTATACGAAAGCCCCATCCAGCCTGTGCCACCCGGGGGGTTCCGGAGTGCTGAGATGGCTGACATTTTGCTCCGCTCACGACGGTCACCGCGCGACGCAAGAACAGCCCAAAAACAGGGCCAAAACGGCCCAAAAACGGGCCAAAACTGGCCATTTTTGGCTGCGCGAGCGAGCGGAGAGCGGCGGACAGCGAGCTAAGCGAGAGGCAGCACCGTCCCTGCTATACGAAAGACCCATCCAGCCCTGTGCCACCCGGGGGGGTTCCAGGGTGCTGAGATGGCTTGACATTTTGCTCCGCTCACGACGGTCACCGCGCGACGCAAGAACAGCCCAAAAACAGGCCAAAACGGCCCAAAAACGGGCCAAAACTGGCCATTTTTGGCTGCTGCGAAGCGAGCAGCGAGCGGCGGACAGCGGAGCGAAGCGAGAGGCATCACCGTCCCTGCTATACGAAAGCCCCATCCAGCCCTGTGCCACCCGGGGGGTTCCAGGGTGCTGAGATGGCTGACATTTTGCTCCGCTCAAGATGGTCACCGCGCAACGCAAAAACAGGCACAAAAACTGGCCAAAACGGGCCAAAAACTGGCCATTTTTGGCTGCGCGAGAGAGCGTGCGAGCGGCGGGACAGCGAGCGAAGCGAGAGGCAGCACCGTCCCTGCTATACGAAAGCCCCATCCAGCCCTGTGCCACCCGGGGGGTTCCAGGGTGTGAGATGGCTGACAATTTGCTCCGCTCACGACGGTCACCGCGCGACGCAAGAAACGGCCAAAAACTGGCCAAAACGGCCCAAAAACGGGCCAAAACTGGCCATTTTTGGCTGCGGCGAGAGCGAGCGAGCGGCGGACAACGAGCGAAGCGAGAGGCAGCACCATCCCTGCTATACGAAAGCCCCATCCAGCCCTGTGCCACCCGGGGGGTTCAGGGTGCTGAGATGGCTGACATTTTGCTCCGCTCACGACGGTCACCGCGCGACGCAAGAACAGCCCAAAAACAGGCCAAAACGGGCCAAAAACGGGGACAAAACTGGCCATTTTTGGCTACTGCTGCGAAGCGAGCGGCGAGCGGCGGACAGCGAGCTAAGCGAGAGGCAGCACCGTCCCTGCTATACGAAAGCCCCATCCAGCCCTGTGCCACCCGGGGGGTTCCAGGGTGCTGAGATGGCTGACATTTTGCTCCGCTCACGACGGTCACCGCGCGACGCAAGAACAGGCCAAAAACAGGCCAAAACGGCCCAAAAACGGGCCAAAACTGGCATTTTTGGCTGCGCGAGCGAGCAGCGAGCGGCGGACAGTGAGCGAAGCGAGAGGCATCACCGTCCCTGCTATACGAAAGCCCCATCCAGCCCTGTGCACCCGGGGGGTTCCAGTGGTGCTGAGATGGCTGACAATTTTGCTCCGCTCAAGATGGTCACCGCGCACACGCAAAAACAGGCCAAAAACTGGCCAAAACGGGCCAAAACTGGCCATTTTTGGCTGCTGCGAGCGTAGCGGCGAGCGGCGAACAGCGAGCGAAGCGAGAGGCAGCACGTCCCTGCTATAACGAAAGCCCATCCAGCCCTGTGCCACCCGGGGGGTTCCAGGGTGCTGAGATGGCTGACATTTGCTCCGCTCACGACTGTCACCGCGCGACTCAAGAACAGGCCAAAAACTGGCCAAAACGGCCCAAAAACGGGCCAAAACTGGCCATTTTTGGCTGCGCGAGGCGAGCGGCGAGCGGCGGACAGCGAGCGAAGCGAGAGGCAGCACCGTCCCTGCTATACGAAAGCCCCATCCAGCCCTGTGCCACCCGGGGGGTTCCAGGGTGCTGAGATGGCTGACATTTTGCTCCGCTCACGACGGTCACCGCGCGACGCAAGAAACAGCCCAAAAAACAGGCCCAAAACGGCCCAAAACGGGACAAAACTGGCCATTTTTGGCTGCGCGAGCGACGGCGAGCGGCGGACAGCGAGCGAAGCGAGAGGCAGCACCGTCCCTGCTATACGAAAGCCCCATCCAGCCCTGTGCCACCCGGGGGGTTCCAGGGTGCTGAGATGGCTGACATTTTGCTCCGCTCACGACGGTCACAGCGCGACGCAAGAACAGCCCAAAAACAGGCCAAAACGGCCCAAAAACGGGCCAAAACTGCGCATTTTTGGCTGCGCGAGCGAGCAGCGAGCGGCGGACAGCGAGCGAGAGCGAGAGGCATCACGTCCCTGCTATACGAAAGCCCCATCCAGCCTGTGCACCCGGGGGGTTCCAGGGTGCTGAGATGGCTGACATTTTGCTCCGCTCAAGATGGTCACCGCGCAACGCAAAAACAGGCCAAAAACTGGCCAAAACGGGCCAAAACTGGCCATTTTTGGCTGAGCGAGCGAGCGGCGAGCGAGCGAACAGCGAGCGAAGCGAGAGGCAGCACCGTCCCTGCTATACGAAAGCCCCATCCAGCCCTGTGCCACCCGGGGGGTTCCAGGGTGCTGAGAGG
>NW_027020949.1:0-2500 GCF_036884655.1 Musa acuminata AAA Group
TGAGGTTTATAGTTTTTTTGTTCTAGAAAAATAGATTCTGCATTTCATGATTGATCGTCCCGAACAATCTGTTGGAGATGTAAAGTAAATAAGTCTTAAGCAAACATCTTTCTTAGAAATACGTTTCATTCATATGATAGAATATCGAGTTAAAGAAATTGGATCCTTGCTGAGCTTTCTCCGGATAAATACAATACTTATCTATCCATAGAATACTTATCTATCCATAGGTATAAAGTATAGACTATTATATAGTTCCCGTTGTTCCCATCGAGCCAATGACTATTCATGATTACATATTAAATCAATTCCATTGCGGTTTGAAATTAAATTGAATTCTAAATTAGAGGAATGTTATGGTAAAACTTCGTTTGAAACGATGTGGTAGAAAGCAACGTGCGACTTGAAGGACATGATCCGCTGTGGATTTTTACATCCACCATTTTCTATACAAATGAAGATGCTCTTGGCTCGACATAGTTTGTTCTGTTCCATTAGGAATCTAATTTTTCTTAGGTTGATAGTACATGATGGAGCTCGAGCGGAAAGGATTGATTCATTTATCAAGGGGAAGAATCTAGGGTTAGTGCCAATCAATCAATAAGTTAGACCAGCTTTGTAAGTATATCCTTAAAATATAAAATAATCGGAATTGATAAAACTATTTCGATCAAAAAAAAGTGTATCACAGAGGAATCAATTCTTCGTATTCTATTTCTATGGGTATTCTATTTCTATAGAAAGAAATAAAAAAAACAAAAGGTATGTTGCTGCCCTTTTGAAAGGAGTAAGGATCACCGAAGTAATGTCTAAACCCAATGATTTTACAAAGCAAAGATAAAGGATTCCGAAACAAGGAAACACTATTTTCAATTGTCTCAAAAATTGGATCAGAATTAGGAATAAAAATAGATTCGAGATGAGACAAACAAAAGAGGTTAGAGACGGCTCAAGAAATGTCTAAGGATTTCCCTTCGAATTCTGTCAGAATTACCCAACTTGAGTTATGAGTACGAATGAAATTTATTTTTTTTTTTTTTTTTAGGAAGAACAAAATAATAATAATGAATTAGACTATGATTTGAGTCATTATTTTGTGTTTACTATTTGATATTATATACAGAAAGATATACCGAAATAAAAATAATTTTTTCTCGAGCTCGAGCCGTATGAGGAGAAAAACCTCCTATACGTTTCTGGGGGGGGATTGTTTATGTACATCTATCCCAATGAGCCATCTATCGAATCGTTGCAATTGATGTTCGATCCCGAAGAGAAGGAAGAGATTTTCGAAAAGTGGGTTTTTATGATCCGATAAAGAATCAAACTTATTTAAACGTTCCCGCTATTCTATATTTCCTTGAAAAGGGCGCTCAACCTACAGGAACTGTTTATGATATTTTAAGTAAGGCAGAATTTTTTAAAGAAAAAACCTCGAGTTAATTAAAAGAAAAAACAACAAAATTAATAAAAAAGGGGGGAGATGATTAATATAAAATCTATCTTTGTATAATTTTTTACTTACAATTTTTTACCTAAAATTTTCCCTTTTCTTGCTCTATTCATACTTAAATTTACTTTTTTCTTGTTATAGGAATCCACCAACAAACAAGGGATTAATCTTGCTTATTGTACCTCTATTGATTGAGTAAACCCGAGATTTTTTCTTTATCTTTTCCTTATTTTTTTCCATCAAAATTTCTTATTTATGTTGTGCCAACCCAATACAAATCCTTATTTTATTTACTTTATTTGTTATTTGTTTTCTCAACATTGCATTCATATTGACAATGGTGTATCGAACAAATATAATTGATCATAGATAAATTAATTGATCATAGATAAATAAATCTCTTTATCCAGACCCCATATTGGGTTTTAACTTCACTTTTACTCAAATAATGGGTTTTGCATTGTTGGGTTTACTGTCATATAAGACGTATTTTGGAATTTAACTTAACAAAAATAAAAAATTGATAAAAAACTGGTAGGTCTGTCACAATTTTAGCATCTCTTTTAGGAATCTGGTGTTTTTAAATATGATCTGTACATTTTCTATTTATTTTGTATAATCGATCATAAAACATAAAATATTTTTTTATTTATTATTAGTTCAATGTTTTGATGGGGTCGTGCAGTGCAATTTAATGGATTTTTCATTTTTATCGTATCTACATATCCTATTTATTTTATTTTATTCGGGTTGCTAACTCAACGGTAGAGTACTCGGCTTTTAAGTGCGACTATGATCTTTTACACATTTTGATGAAGCAACAAATTCGTCCAGACTATTGGTAGAGTCTATAAGACCACGACTGATCCTCAAGGGTAATGAATGGAAAAAGTAGCATGTCGTAATAAAAAAAATTTCTTATTTTATTAAATATTTTATTAAAAAATTACAAATTCAAATGAAAGTGGAACTTTTAGTTTATCCTTACTGGATCGCTACAAAAATAAAAAATTTTTGGAAGGGAAGGGGACAAAACAAATTCACATT
>NW_027020949.1:10000-15000 GCF_036884655.1 Musa acuminata AAA Group
CAAAAGGGAAAAAGATTTCTGAGAGTTGTTTCATGGATCCGCAAGAGAGTACTTGGGTTCTCCCAATAAATAAAAAGTGTATCATGCCTGAATCTAACCGGAGTTCGCGGTGGTGGAGGAACCGGATCGGAAAAAAGAGGGATTCTAGTTGTAAGATATCTAATGAAACCGTAGCTGGAATTAATGAAACCGTAGCTGGAATTAAGATCTCATTCAAAGAGAAAGATAGCGAATATCTGGAGTTTCTTTTTTTATCCTATACGGATGATCCGATCCGCAAGGACCATGATTGGGAATTGTTTGATCGTCTTTCTCCGAGGAAGAAGCGAAACATAATCAACTTGAATTTGGGACAGCTATTCGAAATCTTAGGGAAAGACTTGATTTGTTATCTCATGTCTGCTTTTCGTGAAAAAAGACCAATTGAAGGGGAGGGTTTCTTCAAACAACAAGGAGCTGAGGCAACTATTCAATCAAATGATATTGAGCATGTTTCCCATCTCTTCTCGAGAAACAAGTGGGGTATTTCTTTGCAAAATTGTGTTCAATTTCATATGTGGCAATTCCGCCAAGATCTCTTCGTTAGTTGGGGGAAGAATCAGCACGAATCGGATTTTTTGAGGAACGTATCGAGAGAGAATTTGATTTGGTTAGACAATGTGTGGTTGGTAAACAAGGATCGGTTTTTTAGCAAGGTACGGAATGTATTGTCAAATATTCAATATGATTCCACAAGATCTATTTTCGTTCAAGTAAGGGATTCTAGCCAATTGAAAGGATCTTCTGATCAATCCATAGATCATTTCGATTCCATTAGAAATGAGGATTCAGAATATCCCACATTGATCGATCAAACAGACATTCAGCAACTAAAAGAAAGATCGATTCTTTGGGATCCTTCCTTTCTTCAAACGGAACGAACAGAGATAGAATCAGATCGATTCCCGAAATGCCTTTTTGGATCTTCCTCAATGTCCCGGCTATTCACGGAACGTGAGAAGCAGATGAATAATCATCTGCTTCCGGAAGAAATCGAAGAATTTCTTGGGAATCCTACAAGATCAATTCGTTCTTTTTTCTCTGACAGATGGTCAGAACTTCATCTGGGTTCGAATCCTATTGAGAGGTCCACTAGAGATCAGAAATTTTTGAAGAAAAAACAAGATGTTTCTTTTGTCCCTTCCAGGCGATTGGAAAATAAAGAAATGGTTGATATATTCAAGATAATTATGTATTTACAAAATACCGTCTCAATTCATCCTATTTCATCAGATCCGGGATGTGATATGGTTCCGAAGGATGAACCGGATATGGACAGTTCCAATAAGATTTCATTCTTGAACAAAAATCCATTTTTTGATTTATTTCATCTATTCCATGACCGGAACAAAAGGGGATACACGTTACACCACGATTTTGAATCAGAAGAGAGATTTCAAGAAATGGCAGATCTATTCACTCTATCAATAACCGAGCCGGATCTGGTGTATCATAGGGGATTTGCCTTTTCTATTGATTCCTACGGGTTGGATCAAAAAAAATTCTTGAATGAGGTATTCAACTCCAGAGATGAATCGAAAAAGAAATCTTTATTGGTTCTACCTCCTCTTTTTTATGAAGAGAATGAATCTTTTTATCGAAGGATCAGAAAAAAATCGGTCCGGATCTACTGCGGGAATGATTTGGAAGATCCAAAACTAAAAACAGCGGTATTTGCTAGCAACAACATAATGGAGGCAGTCAATCAATATAGATTGATCCGAAATCTGATTCAAATCCAATATAGCACCTATGGGTACATAAGAAATGTATCTAATCGATTCTTTTTAATGAATAGATCCGATCGCAACTTCGAATATGGAATTCAAAGGGATCAAATAGGAAATGATACTCTGAATCATATAACTATAATGAAATATACGATCAACCAACATTTATCGAATTTGAAAAAGAGTCAGAAGAAATGGTTTGATCCTCTTTTTTCTCGAACCGAGAGATCCATGAATCGGGATCCTGATGTATATAGATACAAATGGTCCAATGAGAGCAAGAATTTCCAGGAACATTTGGAACATTTCGTTTCTGAACAGAAGAACCGTTTTCAAGTAGTGTTCGATCGGTTACGTATTAATCAATATTCGATTGATTGGTCCGAGGCTATCGACAAACAAAATTTGTCTAAGTCACTTCGTTTCTTTTTGTCCAAGTCACTTCCCTTTTTGTCCAAGTCACTTCCCTTTTTGTCCAAGTCACTTCCCCTTTTCTTTGTGAGTATCGGGAATATCCCCATTCATAGGTCCGAGATCCACATCCGTGAATTGAAAGGTCCGAATGATCAACTCCGCAATCAGTTGTTAGAATCAATAGGTGTTCAAATCGTTCATTTGAATAAATTGAAACCCTTCTTATTGGATGATCATGATACTTCCCAAAGACCGGAATTCTTTATCAATGGAGGAACAACATTACCATTTTTGTTCAAAAAGATACCAGAGTGGATGATTGACTCATTCTATACTAGAAATAATCGCAGGAAATCCTTTGATAACACGGATTCCTATTTCTCAATGATATTCCATGATCGAGACAATTGGCTGAATCCCGTGAAACCATTTCATAGAAGTTCATTGATATCTTCTTTTTATAAAGCAAATCGACTTCGATTCTTGAATGATCCAAATCACTTCTGGTTCTATTGTAACAAAAGATTCCCTTTTTATGTGGAAAAGACCCGTATCAATAATTATGATCTTACATATGGACAATTCCTCACTACCTTGTTCATTCGCAACAAAATATTTTCTTCGTGCGTCGGTAAAAAAAAACATATTTTTTTGGAGAGAGAGACTATTTCACCAATCGAGTCACAGGTATCTAACATATTCATACCTAAAGATTTTCCACAAAGTGGTGACAAAACGTATAACTTGTACAAATCTTTCCGTTTTCCAATTCGATCCGAGCCATTCGTTCGTAGAGCTATTTACTCGATCGCAGACATTTCTGCAACACCTCTAACAGAGAAACAAAGAGTCAATTTTGGAAGAACTTATTGTCAGCCTCTTTCAGATATGAATCTATCTGATTCAGAAGGGAAGAACTTGCATCGGTATCTCAGTTTCAATTCAAACATGGGTTTGATTCACACTCCATGTTCTGAGAAATATTTACCATCCGGAAAGAGGAAAAAAAAACGGAGTCTTTCTCTAAAGAAATGCGTTGAGAAACGGCAGATGTATAGAACCTTTCAACGAGATAGTGCTTTTTCAAATCTCTCAAAATGGAATCTGTTCCAAACAAAATGGAATCCGTTCCAAACATATATGCCATGGTTCCTTACTTTGACAGAGTGCAAATATCTAAATTTCACCCTTTTAGATACTTTTTCAGACCCATTGTCGATACTAAGTAGCAGTCACAAATTTGTATCCATTTTTCATGATATTATGCATGGATCAGATATATCATGGCCAATTCCTCAGAAGATTCTTCCACAATGGACTCTGATAAGTGAGATTTTGAGTCTGATAAGTGAGATTTCGAGGGAGTGTTTACAGAATCTTCTTCTGTCCGAAGAAATGATTCATCGAAATAATGAGTCACCCGTTCCATTGATATGGACACATCTGAGATCAACAAATGCTCGGGAGTTGGAGTTCCTCTATTCAATCTTTTCCCTTCTTCTTGTTGCTGGATATCTCGTTCGTATACATCTTCTCTTTGTTTCCCAAGCCTCTAGTGAGTTACAGACAGAGTTAGAAAAGATCAAATCTTTGATGATTCCATCATACATGATTGAGTTGCGAAAACTTTTGGATGGGTATCCTACATCTGAACTGAATTCTTTCTGGTTAAAGAATCTCTTTCTAGTTGTTCTGAAACAATTAGGAGATTCTCTGGAAGAAATACGGGGTTTTGCTTTTGGTAGGCAACATGCTATTGGTCGCTTGTGGGGTCAAATCAATACGTTCTAGGAAGAAATATTTGAATATCAATCTCATCGATCTCATAAGTATCATATCAAATCCCATCAATCTCATAAGTATCATACCAAATCCCATCAATCGAATCACTTTTTCGAGAAATACGAGACATCTAAGTCGTACAAGTAAAGAGATCCATTCATTGATAAGAAAAAGAAAAAAGGTGAACGGTGATTGGATTGATGAGAAAATAGAATCCTGGGTCGCGAACAGTGATTCGATTGATGATGAAGAAAGAGAATTCTTGGTTCAGTTCTCCACCTTAACGACAGAAAAAAGGATTGATCAAATTCTATTGAGTCTGACTCATAGTGATCATTTATCAAAGAATGACTCTGGTTATCAAATGATTGAACAACCGGGATCAATTTACTTACGATACTTAGTTGACAAGTATATAATGAATTATGAGTTCAATGGATCCTGTTTAGCAGAAAGACGGATATTCCTTGCTCATTATCAGACAATTACTTATTCACAAACCTCGTGTGGGGCTAATAGTTTTCATTTCCCATCTCATGGAAAACCCTTTTCGCTCCGCTTAGCCCTATCCCCTTCTAGGAGTATTTTAGTGATAGGTTCTATAGGAACTGGACGATCCTATTTGGTCAAATACCTAGCGACAAACCCCTATGTTCCTTTCATTACGGTATTTCCGAACAAGTTCCCGGATGACAAGCCTAAAGATTATTTTATTGATGATATCGATTTTGATGATAGTGATAGTGACGATATCGATATTGATGATAGTGACGATATCGATATTGATGATAGTGACGATATTGATGATGACCTTGATACGGAGCTGCTAACTATGTATATGACGCCGAAAATAGACCGATTTGATATCACCTTTCAATTCGAATTAGCAAAAGCAATGTCTCCTTGCATAATATGGATTCCAAACATTCATGATCTGTATATGAATGAGTCGAATTACTTATCCCTCGGTCTATTAGAGAACTATCTCTCCAGAGATTGTGAAAGATGTTCCACTAGAAATATTCTTGTTATTGC
>NW_027020950.1:0-24279 GCF_036884655.1 Musa acuminata AAA Group
GCGCAAAGTCGAGGTTCGATCAGTTTTTTGTGCACTGTCTTGAATATTCGAAATATTGACCATTCCAAACATATTAGCTCTTGGGAAGTTGTTTAAGCTTCGTTTTGCCAAAAGATGTGATGGTCAATAGGTTTGCAAAGAGTCAAAGTTCGATCGATTTTTTGTGCTCCCACTAAAAAATTTAAAATATTGATCATTCCCAATATATTTATCTTCGGGAAGTCGTATATGTTGGTCTTTGTAAAAAAACGTGGCAGTCATAAATTTTGCGTAAAGTCAAGGTTTAATAGGTTCTTTGTGCACCATCTAAAAAATCTAAAAAATTGATCATTCCCAACATATTTGCCCTAGGGAAGTCCTATGAGAATGGTTTCACAGAAAAACATGACGGTAAAAATGATTGCATAAAGTCGTGGTTCAATCGGTTTTTTATGCACCATATCTAAATTTTATTGACCATTCCCAGGATATTAGCCTTAGTGAAGTTGTATAAGCCTGATTTTACAAAACAAATGTGACGGTTATAAAGTTTACGCAAAGTTGAGATTCGAATGATTTTTTGTGCACCATCTTGAAAAGTCAATATTGACCATTCCCAACATATTAGACCAAGAAAATTTCTACGAGCCAAGTAGGTAGCCCTACGGAGAAGCAACCGTCGCCCCTGCCCTACGTCGCCCTTCACTCACCATTGAGGGCACGGGAGCGCGTGCTGCCCGCAAGGTGCCCTTGCCCTCAGTCGCTTCTCGTTGCCTATCGTAAGGGTCGCCTCCCTGCCTCTTCTCTGGCATAGAACTATTAATCATTGGGATATTAGCCCTAGGAAAGTTGTATAAGCCTAGATTCACAAAAAAAATATGACGGTCATAAAGTTTCTGCAACGTCGAGGTTCGATTGGATTTTTGTACATATTTGCCTAAGGGAAGTTGTATAAGCTTAGTTTCGTAAAAACAAATGACGGTCATAAAGATTGCCCAAAGCCGAGATTCAATTGTTTTTGGAGGACCATCTCAAAAAATTACAATATTGACCATTACCCATATATTAGCTTTCGGGAAGTTGTATAAGCTTAGTTTCACAAGAAACATGGCCGTCATAAAGTTTGTGCAACGTCGGGGTTTGGTCGGTTTTTTGCACAGTCTCGAAAATTCAAAAAATTTATCATTATTAACTTATTTGCCCTAGCAAAGTTGTTTATGCATGGTTTCACTAAAAATTATTTCAGTCATAAAGTTTGCGGAAAGTCAAGGTTCAATTGGTTTTCTACGCACCATCTCAAAAATTCAAAATATTGACCATTCCCATCATATTAGCATTATGGAAGTTGTATGAGCTTGGTTTCACAAAAAAACATGATGATCATAAAGTTTGCGCATAGTCCAAGTTCGATCGGTTTTTTGAGCACCATCTCAAAAATTCAAAATATTAATCACGCTAAACATATTAAACCTATGGAAGTTGTATAGGCCAGTTTTCGCAAAAAAAAGTAACGGTCATAAAGTTTCCGTAAAGTCGAGGTTCGAACAGTTTTTGCGCACCGTCTTGAAAATTCAAAATATTAACAATTCCAAACATATTAGCCCTAAGGAAGTTGTAAAAGCTTGGTTTCAGAAACAAACTTATAGTCATAAATTTTGCATAAAGTCGATGTTGGAAAGGTTTTCTATTCACCATCTCGAAAATTCAAAAAATTGATCATTCCAAATATATTTGTCCATGAGATGTCGTACGAGCAAAGTTTCAGAAAAAAAAATGTGATAGATGTAAAGTTTTTGCAATGTTTAGGTTCGATCGGTTTTTTGCGCATAATCTAAAAAATTCAAAATATTGATCACTCCCAACATATTTGCCCTAGGATAGTCAGTATAAGCTTAGTTTGGGAAAAAAATATGACAGTCATAAACTTTGCGAAAAATCGAAGTTTGATTGGTTTTTTGCATATCATGTCGAAAATTCAAAATATTGACCATTCCCAACATATTAGCTCCATGGAAGTTGTTTAAGCCTGGTTATGCAACAAAATTTGATGGTTATAAAGTTTACACAGAGTTGAGGTTCGATCAGTTTTTTGTGCATCGTTTCGAATATTCGAAATATTGACCATTCCAAACATATTAGCTTTAGGGAAGTTGTTTAAGCTGGGTTTTGCCAAAAGACGTGACGGTCATCAAGTTTGCAAAGAGTGAAGGTTCGATCGGTTTTTTGTGCTCCCTCTCAAAAATTTAAAATATTTACAATTCTCAATATATTTGCCTTCAGGAAGTTGTATATGCTGGGCTTCGTAAAAAAACATAGCAGTCATAAATTTTGTGTAAAGTTAAAGTTTTATAGGTTCTTTGTGCACCATATCAAAAATTCAAAAAATTGATCATTCCCAACATATTTACCCTAGGGAAGTCTTATGAGAATGGTTTTATAGAAAAGCAGGTCATAAAGATTGTGCAAAGTCAAGGTTCAATCGGTTTTTTATGCACCGTCTACAAATTTTATTGACCATTCCCAATATATTTGCCTTAGGAAAGTTGTATAAGCCTGGTTTCGTAAAAAAAATATGACGGTTATAAAGTTTGCACAAAGTTGTGGTTCAAATGTTTTTTTTGCACTATCTCGAAAAGTAAAAATATTGACCATTCCCAATATATTAGCCAAAGAAAATTCGCACGAGCCAAGTAGGTAGCCCTAGGGAGAAGCAACCATCACCCCTGCCACAAGTAACCCTCGCACTCGCCATTGAGGGCACGGGAACGCATGCTGCCCATGAGGTGCCCTTGCCCTCAGTCGGTTCTCGCCGCCTATCGCGAGGGTCACCTCCCTACCTCTTCTCTAGCAAAGAACTATCAATCATTGGGATATTAGCCCTAAGGAAGTTGTAAAAGGCTGGATTCAAAAAAAAAATATGACGATCATAAAGTTTCTGCAAAGTCGAAGCTCGATTGGTTTTCTGTGCACCATCTCGAAAATTTAAAATATAGACCATTCCCAACACATTTTCCCAAGGGAAGTTGTATAACCTTAGTTTCAAAAAAAAAAAATGACGGTCATAAAGATTGCCCGAAGCTGAGATTCGATTGTTTTTTGTGGACCCTTGAAAAAATTTACAATATTGACAATTCCCCTTTTATTAGCTTTCGGGAAGTTGTATAAGCTTAGTTTCGCAAGAAAACAAGGCTATCATAAAGTTTGAGCAAAGTCGGGGTTTGATCGATTTTTTATGCCGTCTCAAAAATTCAAAAAATTGATCATTATCAACTTATTTGCCATAGCGAAGTCATTTGTGCATGGTTTCATAAAAAATTATATCAGTCAAAAAGTTTGCGCAAAGTCAAGGTTCAATTGGCTTTCTGCGCACCATCTCAAAAATTTAAAATATTAACCATTCCCTACATATTAGTATTATGGAAGTTGTATGAGCCTGGTTTTGCAAAAAAACATGACGATCATAATGTTTATGCAAAGTCAAGGTTTGATCTTTTTTGTAGCACCATCTAAAAAATTAAAAATATTGATCATGCCCAAAATATTAGACCTACGGAAGTTGTATAAGCCAGTTTTCATAAAAAAAGTAACGGTCATAAAGTTTTCGCAAAGTCGAGGTTCAAATAGTTTTTCCACACCATCTTGAACGTTCAAAATATTAATCATTCCCAACATATTAGCCCTAAGGAAGTTGTATAAGCTTGGTTTCAGAAACAAACATACAGTCATAAATTTTGCAAAAAGTCGATGTTGGATCGGTTTTCTATGCACTATCATGAAAATTCAAAAAATTGATCATTCCAAACATATTTGTCCAAGAGATGTCGTACGAGCATACTTTCAGAAAAAAAACATGATAGCTATAAAGTTTTTGCAATGTCAAGGTTCGATCGGTTTTTTGTGTACCGTCTCAAAAATTCAAAAAATTGATCACTCCCAACATATTTACCCAAGGGGAGTCAGTATAAGCATAGTTTCAAAAAAAAACGTGGTAGTCTTAAAATTTGTGAAAAATCGAAGTTCGATTGGTTTTTTGCACACCATCTCGAAAATTTAAAATATTAACCATTCCCAACATATTAACTCCGATGGAAGTTATTTAATATTGGTTTTTAAAAAAAATGTGGCAGTTATAAAGTTTGTGCAAAGTCGAGATTCGATTAGTTTTTTTGTGCATCGTCTCGAATATTCAAAATATTGACCATTCCAAACATATTAGCTCTTGGGAAGTTGTTTAAGCTGGTTTTGCCGAAAGACGCGACGGTCATCAGGTTTGCAAAGAGTTAAGGTTCGATCAGTTTTTTACGCTCCCTCTAAAAAATTTTAAATATTGACCATTCCCAATATATTTGCCTTCGGGAAGTCATATATGCTAGGCTTCGTAAAAAAACGTGGTAGTCATAAATTTTGCGCAAAGTCATGGTTTGATATGTTCTTTATGCACCATCTCAAAAATTCAAAAAATTGATCATTCCAACATATTTGCCCTAGGGAAGCCCTATGAGAATGGTTTCACGGAAAAACATGACGGTCATAAAAACTACGCAAAGTTGAGGCTCAATCGGTTTTTTATGCACCATCTCCAAATTTTAAAATCTTGACCATTCCCAACATATTAGCCTTATGGAAGTTGTATAAGCCTGGTTTCGTAAAAAAAATGTGATGGTTATAAAGTTTTCGCAAAGTTATGTTTCAAATGATTTTTTGCACAAAATCTCGAAAAGTCAAAATATTGACCATTCCCAACATATTAGCCCAAGAAAATTTGTACGAGCCAAGTAGCCTAAAGGAAAAGCAACCGTCGCCCCTGCCCCAAGTCGCCCTTACACTCGCCATTAAGGGCACGGGAGTGCGTGCTGCCCGCAAGGTGCCCTTGCCCACAGTCGCTTCTCGTTGCCTATCACAAGGGTCGTCTCCCTACCTCTTCTCTAGCAGAGAACTATCGATCATTGGGATATTGGCCCTAGGGAAGTTGTATAAGCCTGGATTCACGTAAAAAATATTACGGTCATAATGTTTCTGCAAAGTCGATGTTCGATTGTTTTTTTGTGCATAATTTCAAAATTTTAAAATATTGACCATTCCCAACACATTTGCTCAAAGAAAGTTGTATAAGCTTTGTTTTGCAAAAAAAAATGACGGTCATAAAGATTGTCCAAAGTCGAGATTCGATTGTTTTCTTGTGGACCTTATAAAAAATTTACAATATTGACCATTCCCCATATATTAGCTTTCGGGAAGCTTTATAAGCTTAGTTTCACAAGAAAACATGGTCGTCATAAATTTTGAGCAAAGTCGATGTTTGATCGATTTTTTGCGCAGTCTAAAAAATTTTAAAAATTGATCATTATCAAATTATTTGCCCTAGCAAAGTCGTTTGTGCATGGTTTTACAAAAAAATATGTCAGCCATAAAAGTTTACGCAAAGTCAAGGTTCAATTGGTTTTCTGCGCACCATCTCAAAAATTCAAAATATTAACCATTCCCTAAATATTAGCATTATGGAAGTTGTATGAGCCTGCTTTCGCAAAAAAACATGATGATAATAAAGTTTGTGCAAAGTCACGGTTTGATCGGTTTTTTTAGAACCATATCAAAATTTCAAAATATTGATCATGCCCAACATTTTAAACCTACGGAAGTTTTATAAGCTAGTTTTCATAAAAAAAGGAACGGTCATAAAGTTTGCGTAAAGTCGAGGTTCGAATAGTTTTGGCACACCATCTTGAAAATTCAAAATATTAACCATTACAAACATATTAACCCTAAGGAAGTTGTATAAGCTTAGTTTCAGAAACAAATTTACTGTCATAAATTGTGCATAAAGTTGATGTTTGATCGGTTTTCTACACACCATCACGAAAATTCAAAAAATTGATCATTCCAAACATATTTGTCCATGAGATGTCGTACGAGCATAGTTTGAGAAAAAAAACGTGATAGTTATAAAGTTTTTACAATGTTGAGGTTCGATCGGTTTTTTACGCATTGTCTCAAAAATTCAAAAAATTGATCACACCCAACATATTTGTCGTACGGTAGTCAGTATAAGCATTGTTTCGGAAAAAAAACGTGATAATCATAAACTATACGAAAAATCAAAGTTCGATTGCTCTTGTGCGCACCATCTCGAAAATTCAAAATATTGACCATTCCCAACATATTAGCTCCATGGAAGATGTTTACGCTTGGTTTTTCAAAAAAATGTGACGATTATAAAGTTTGCACAAAGTCAAGGTTCAATCAAGTTTTTGTGCACCTTCTCAAATATTCGAAATATTGACCATTCTAAACATATTAGCTCTAGGGAAGTTGTTTAAGCTAGTTTTGCAAAAAGACGTGACGGTCATCAGATTTGCAAAGTGGCAAGGTTCGATCGATTTTTTACGATCCCTCTCAAAAATTTAAAATATTAGCCATTCCTAATATATTTGTCTTCGGGAAGTCATATATGCTAGGCTTCGTAAAAAAACGTGGCAGTCATAAATTTTGTGCAAAGTCATGGTTTGATAGGTTCGTTGTGCACCATTTCAAAAATTCAAAAAATTAATCATTCCTAACGTATTTGCCCTAGGGAAGTCCTATGAGATTGGTTTCACAGAAAAACATGATGGTCATAAAGATTGTGCAAAGTCGAGGTTCAATCAGTTTTTTATGCACCGTCTCCAAATTTTAAAATATTGACCATTCCTAACATATTAGCCTTAGGAAAGTTGTATAAGCCTGGTTTTGCAAAAAAAATGTGATGGTTATAAAGTTTGTGCAAAGTTAAGTTTCGAATGATTTTTTGTGCACAATCTCGAAAAGTCAAAATATTGATCATTCCTAACATATTAGCCCAATAAAATTTGTATGAGCCAAGTAGCCCAAGGAAGAAGCAACCGTCGTCCCTACCCCAAGTCGCCCTCGCACTCGCCATTGAGGGCACAGGAGCGCGTGCTGCCCGTGAGGTGCCCTTGCCCTCAGTCGCTTCTCGCCGCCTATCGCAATCGCAAGGGTCGCCTCCCTACCTCTTCTTCGGAAGAGAATTATCGATCTTTGGGATATTAGCCTTAGGGAAGTTGTATAAGCTTAGATTCACGTAAACAATATGACGGTCATAAAGTTTCTGCAAAGTCGAGGTTCTATTGTTTTTTTGTACACCATCTCAAAATTTTAAAATATTGACCATTCCCAACACATTTGCCCAATGGAAGTTGTAAAAGCTTAGTTTCGCAAAAAAAAAAATGATGGTCATAAAGATTGCCCAAAGCCGAGATTCGATTGTTTTCTTGTGGACCCTCTCAAAATTTACAATATTAACCATTCCCCATATATTAGCTTTTGGGAAGTTGTATAAGCTTAGTTTCGCAAGAAAACAAGGCCATCATAAAGTTTGAGCAAAGTCGAGGTTTGATCAGTTTTTTGCGTAATCACAAAAATTCAAAAATTTGATCATTATCAACTTATTTGCCCTGGCGAAGTCGTTTGTGCATGGTTTTACAAAAAATTATGTCAATCAAAAAGTTTGCGCAAAGTCAAGGTTCAATTGGTTTTCTGCATACCATCTCAAAATTTTAAAATATTGACAATTCCCTACATATTTGCATTATGGAAGTTGTATGAGCCTAGTTTCACAAAAAAGCATAACGATCATAAAGTTTATGCAAAGTGAAGGTTAGATCGATTTTTTAAGCACCATCTAAAAAATTCAAAATATTGATCATGCCCAACATATTAGACCTACGGAATTCCGTATGTTTAAGCTAGTTTTCATAAAAAAAGTAACGATCATAAAGTTTGTGCAAAGTCGAGGTTCGAATAGTTTTTGCACACCATCTTGAAAATTCAAAATATTTACCATTCCCAACATATTAGCCCTAAGATAGTTGTATAAGCTTGGTTTCAGAAACAAACTTATAGTTATAAATTTTGCATAAAGTCGATGTTGGATCGGTTTTCTACGCACTATCATGAAAATTCAAAAAATTGATCATTCCAAACATATTTGTCCATGAGATGTCGTACAAGCATAGTTTCAGAAAAAAAAACATGATAGTTATAAAGTTTTTGCAATGTCGAGGTTCGATCGGTTTTTTGCGCATCGTCTCAAAAATTCAAAAAATTGATCACTCCCAACATATTTGCCCTAGGATAGTCATTATAAGCATAGTTTAAAAAAAAATGTGACAATCATAAATTTGCGGAAAATTGAAGTTTCATACCAGGGGTGATGTAGAATAGGTGGACAAAGCAGAATAGATTTTGACGAAAAACCAATAGTAGAGCTGTATTTGCTGGAATGAGTATTACGGATAGAAAAGTCACAGTAGATAAGGAATGAACTCTCGAAGAAAAGTCACAGTACAGTTGTATTTGCTGGAATGAGTGTTTTGGATAGAAAAGACACGAATTCGCGATAAAACTTAAATAAGATCGAAAAATAGCTCACCACTAAGTTAAAATCACAAAGGGATACAGAAAGTTCATCACCCCAAGGATTATAAATGAGGATACAAGACTGAAATCAAAAGACTCACCACTCAAGGACACATCCAAGCGATACAGAGTTTAAGGGAGTACTCAAAAAGAGCTTCTACCAAAATATCATATGTTTCTAAAGTCCTTTCTATGCCCTAAATACCAAAATAAGTACTAGTGCATGAAATAACACTTCATGCATAGGGAATTTCGAAATTAAGTATTTTACAATTACTAACAAACTCCTTGATAAGACCCTAAGGTCATATCGTCAAAGAAAAGAAGGGAAAATGGATGATCACTTCGAGGGGATCGGCCTCCGAGGGTTTGTCAAAAGACTAAATAATATTTCCTTGATTACCAAAAGAAACAGTTACATCTCTATTTATAGAGTTCTGACTCTAACTGAACTAAAACGACTCAATAAATATTATTTAAAAGCTCAGAAAATAAAAGGACCCTAACATTTCCTCCTTCAATTCAGCCTTGTCCTCAAGGCTGAGCAATATCAAATTATGGAAACTTCTTTTTTAGCGCTCTGTAGGACTCCCTAGCAGCATCTTCCTTTGGTAAATTAGCCCATTGCACCAGCACTTCACTCACAGGATGTCTGCGGTACATTACAACTCGTCGATCAAGTATAGCTTGTGGTTGAGCTTGAACTTCCCTAGTAGTAGAGGTATCCGGCAAATGGTGCTGCACTATCTCATCTTCACCCAACTTCCTCTTAAGGTATGAAACATAAAAAACTGAATGTATTTTAGAGCTAGCAGGCAAATCCAAACGGTAGGCAATTGGTCCAATATGTTCTAATACCTTATAAGGTCCAAAAAAATGAGGAGACAGCTTCATGGAAGATCGGACCGAAAGCTAAATCGTCACCGCCCGCTACCGGGTGGATTTAATCAAGGGAGAAGAAAGAAGAGGTGAACCTGGAGATCGACGTCGCTCTCCCTCCTCATCTGAGGCGATGAGACCTTGGCATCGTCGGCGACTTCTCATCCACGAGGGGAGAAGAATCCTCGGCGTCGCGTGGAGAAGAAACTAAGCGTCGAGGCGGCGTTTATTCTCCCCACGCAAGTAGAAGAAATGAGGCGACGAGGCAGAAGGAAATGATTTCTTCTCCTCGCCTTTTTTGCACGGGTAGAAAAGAGGCAACGTCACAGAAAACAGTTTTCTTTTATATATATATATGTATATATATATGTATATATATATACCGAGTAGGGAGAAGAAATCGAGGTTTCTTCTCCCCACGTGCCAAAAAGGGTGACGAGGCAGTCACCCCTTTTTTTTTAACTTATATACATATATACAAGGTTCGCAATACCATATCGTACCGGTATTTCGACCTGGGCTCGATACCGGTACGGTACAGTATACCGAACGGTACACCCAGGTGTACCAAGTACTGTAGCACTGCTACAGTGCTACAGTACTCTCGGACCGGTAACAGTCGGTCCGCGTACCGACAACCTGTCGGACCGGTATGTACCGCCCGTACCGGGCGGTACAGCTCAGTATGGCAGACCCTGCATATATATATATATATATATATATATATATATATATATATATATATATATATATATATATATATATATATATATATATATATATATATATATATATATATATATATAATATTTTTATAAAAGGTGATGTCGCGTCACCGAGGTGACATTGCGTCACCGAGGTGACGTCGTCTCGTTTATATATATATATATATATATATATATATATATATATATATATATATATATATATATATATATATATATATATATATATATATATATATATATATATATATATATATATATATATATATATCTCGGCGATGTCGCCAAAAAAGGTGACACGACGTCGCCTATATATATATATATATATATATATATATATATATATATATATTGTTCCGTTCGGTAATCGGCGGTCCGTGTACCGATAAACTGATGGACCGGTACGTACCACCCGTACCGGGCGGTATTATTCGAAATTGCATACCTTTTACATATACATACCACGTCTTCTCTCCACGCACCAAAAAGGGCGACAAGGCACTCGTCCCTTTTTTTTTTAGCGGTATACCGAAATCTATCGCTCGGTATACAGTATTGTATCGTACTAAGCGAATCTCGAAACTCCAGTATGGTACGAAATTTTAATCCTTGCGTTGAATTGTGTTTTCCAACTTAAAACCCGTAATATAATTTTTTTTTTATTTTTCAGAAATTTTTGGAGCTATTTTTTATCATTTTCCTATGTCGTTGGTATGCCCCGCCGTATCTACACATGGTACACTAGTATAGGGCAGTACATATCGTATTGCCGGTCAGTTGGTACACTGGTTTGGACCAGGAAGGTGAACCCTGGTTTGAATAATGTCTACCTTTGCACTTTGGTGAAGATGTTTGAGATGTGTGCAAAGAGCATTGCAATTCTACAATTTGCAGATTATGTTGCAGAAAAGAGGAAAAAAAAAAGATCAGACATAGTATTGTTCTTTTTTTTAGATTTGTTCTTTCCCTAATTGCAAAAGATATACCGAAAGCTCTTTTGGTTCATTGAACAAAATATGACAGCTTTAATACCTTAACAAGATATCTAAAAATCCAATAGAGTGATAGACTAATAGTAGAGTTGAACTATTTTGTGAAACATGACACCACCCAGAAAGATGATCAATCAAGAATGCCAAGTTCTATTTGTGTTCTCCTTTTTCTTATTGTTGCTAGGAGAGACTAATTAAAGTTGTTAATTCTTCTAATTTATAAAAAAATAAAAAAGTATACACACCTAGTTATGTGCTCTTATTGTTGATAGATAATTTATAAATTGTGCAAAAATGTATTAGTTTCAAAGATATCAATATACTTATTTTTTTACTTCAAAAGAAGTTCTGATCTTATAACTACCAAAGTCTCACAAATAGGAATAGAAATAGCTATAAGTTCAACTTGTTCTGGTAGGCGTGAGAGTGCATCTGCAACTAGATTCTCGCTCCCTTTTTTATAAATGATCTCATAATCGGATCCTAGTAGCTTTGTGACCCATTTCTACTGTTCTAAAGAAGAAATCTTTTGCTCCAGAAAATATTTGAGCCTTTTGTGATCAGTGCATATTTGAAACCACCGGCCAATTAGGTAGGGTCTCCATTTTGTGACTGCATGTATAATGGCTAGCATCTCCTTGTCATAAATAGATAAACACAAATGAGAAGGGGAAAGAGCCTTACTAGCGTAAGCAATAGGCCGCCTTCCTGCATTAATACAGCCCCTATACCAGCTCCAGAAGCATCAGATTCAATTATAAACAACTTATTAAAATCGGGTAGAGCAAGCACTAGTGTAGTAGTCATTGTAATTTTCAAGAAATTAAATGCCTGGGTTACCACTTATGACCATCTGAATGCATCTTTCTTTAGAAGTGACATCAAGGGGGCATTGATTTTGCCATAATCCTTCACAAACTTTTGGTAATAGCCGGTTAGTCTCAAGAACCCCTTTAAAGCTTTGATTGACTTTGGAATTGGCTAGTCTTTCATCATTTGGATTTTTGAAGGATCAACTGCAACACCCTTTTGAGAGATGATATGGCCAAGATACTCAACATCTGGTTGCCCAAAACTGAACTTGGATTTCTTGACAAAAAGATCATGCTCACGAAGAATATTAAAGACAATTCGTAAATGTAATAAATAACTCTCTAGGGAAGGACTATATATCAAAATATCATCAAAGAAAACCAGAACGAACTTACTGAGATGAGCCCAAAATACATCATTCATTAAACTCTGAAAGGTAGAGGGTGCATTAGTTAACCCAAAAGGAATTACTAGAAACTCATAATGACCGTTGTGTCCTGAAGGCAGTTTTTGGAATATCACCTTCATGTACTTTGATTTGATGATAGCCCGATCGTAGGTCCAATTTAGTGAAAACCTGAGGTCCTCCCAATTCGTCCAATAGTTCATCCACTATTGGAATAGGATTTTTATCTTTCACCGTAATATTGTTAAGTGCTCTGTAGTCCACACACATCCGCCATGTGCCATCCTTTTTTCTGACCAGTAAGACTGGGGAGGAATATGGGCTAACACTAGCTCTTATAACCCTTGTTTCGAGCATCTCTGTGACAATCCTCTCTATCTCTGCCTTTTGGAAATGTGGATATCTATAGGGCCGGACGTTGGTTGGTGCTTTCCTAGGTAATATCGGAATCCGATGATCATAATGTCGATGAGGTGGAAGTCCATGTGGCTCTGCAAAGACTTCTGCAAACTCTTTGAGCAATGAATCAATATTTTCAGTTGGAATGTGCACAGTCATTTCCTTTTTAATGTTCTGCAATTGCACTAAAAATCCGGTGTGTCTTTCGAAGAACCTGCTCCATCCGAAGGCTAGTGATAGTTGTAACCTAACATGTCAAACTTCCTAATAGACATTAAGTACGTAGAATTAACCCAATATTGATCAAATTACGTTGAAATCATCATTAAATCTACTAATCACACCATTAACATACTTAATTACTCTTTAATTAGTCCTCTTTCACCACTAAAAACATGTCAAACACCCTATTATGGATTAAATACATTAAATTGACCCAATATGGGTCAAATTTTGATGAAATCATCATTAAAACCACTAATTATAGTATTAAAAAAATTCTCTAATTAACCTTATTCTATCATCGTAAACATGTAAATCACCTTAATATGCATTAAATACATAGATTTCAACCCAATTTGTGTCTAATTTTGATTAAATCAGTATTAAACATACTAATCACAGCATTAAAAACCTTAATCACTCCAGAATTAATCATATTCTACCATCATAAATATGTCAAACAACATAATAGACATTAACCACATAGAATAGGATTAATCATCTCATAACTTAACAAAAATCTAGAAATGGAATACATACCTTTTGATTAGAGTGATCCTTCTCTCTAACTTAAGTGTTAAACGTCTCAAGTGAGCCTCCAAAATTTGATCCAATCTATAAGTTGCAGTTTTGCTTGAGTTTAAGAGATTGAAAATGTGAGAATGAGAGAGAGATGTAAGTGAGAATAAAAGAGAGTAAAAGAGGTTGATAAAAGGGGGAGGACAGGGTTTAAAAACCCTTTGAACTAGTGCCAATGGTCAATTTGACTGTTGGAATGGATCATATCTCAACCATCCATTGATATGTGTTTCAACCGTGTTGCTCGATACAGACCTTGTATCACTCGATAAGAGATACCCAATTCATAACCGCTTGGTACAGAGTGGTCCGTATGCTAATCACCTGTTGTATCACCTTTATTGTACCGTATCGAGTGGTACAACAAACCAAAGATTGAGATTTTGTATTGTACCGGAGTTTCGAGCTTCGCTCGGTACAGAACCGTGTAGCAAGCGGTATGCCAAGGCATACCGAGCGGTACACCTAATTTAGGCATAAAATCCTTCAAAAATACCTGAAAATTAAAAAAAAAATTGGATTGAGTTTTTAAGTTAGAAATAAATATAGTAATAGTATGAGTTTAGCAAAATTAATGTAAATTAGGTAAAAACAGTATCACATATCTTTTTCGGACTTCGAGATATAGCCTTGTGCAAGGTTCGTATTTTAGTCCATTACTTATTGTCCTTTTGTAAATATTGAAATATCTATAGAAAAATCATTTGAATTATTAGACTATTTTTTTACAATATAAACTCTAAAATTCAAATGAATTAAATAATCACATATATAGATATACTTGATTGTTGATTCTACCATCAAAACGAACGACGGGCCACTACGGGTGGTGGATCGGGGTCCTCGATCCTATATATTTGCATATCAATATGATATGTTTGTTGGACTCAATTATAAAATTGATCCCATGACATAATGCATTGATACACCGTATGCCATTGGTGCAATAATATAGTGATGATCGTAGGTTGATCGTCATGAATCATATTTGTCTAAGGCAGCTCCTAAGGCATATATTGGTGAATGTCAGAGCTTCTACTTTCGCTAATGATCTGTATCATACTGTTGCTCGGAGAAGTATAACCATCACCGTACTGCTATTGGCCATATGATTCTCCATAATACGACGATTATGAATAGAATGAGCTTTGTTCTGTGTCTACATCATGTAGGCTTTATTGCATCTGCTCAAATTCATCCACTGCCTTCCCCTTCCCCTTCCGCGCATAAACTTGACCAGTGCCTTGTCGAGTTTCATAGTCTGAATCTTGGGTGGTATGTGTAAAATATTACTCCTCGGTTCATATACCACCCTCAAGTTGTGTAGACGAGACCAATAACTGCCGGACATCGTCGCCATCATCTATCGAGGCACTACTATCCCTGTTGCTGTCATGTGTCTGGATCGAGTGAGTTGCTGAATGCGATTATGAAGGTGTCTCGTTGCCCAACTCGATTTTTTCCAATGATGTGAGTAATGCTACTTCCTTCCCCTTTGCCTTTGCACGCTGGGCGGACGATTGTGATCGTTTGGTGTTTGTAGTTCCTTGAGCAGTTTGACTCGATGTTGTTTGACTCCTACCACGTTGTGATCGAGGGGGATTTTCCAACTGCTGGGGTTGTGCTTCCTCTTCTTTTATTGCCTCATCAAGTAGAGGATCCTCTTGGTTCTTTGCTGCTTCAACCCAATCTAATATCAGCTCTGAATCTTCATCATAGAATTGGAGGTCGATGGGATCGATATCTGGTTCCTCTAGCTCCTTATCCAACTCAACACATCAAAACCTTAGCCGCATGTTATAATGGATATATACCAGTTTCTCTAACCATCTATACGAGAGTTTGTTGTAGACCTTCGTGTGAATCAATGCAAACATTGACCAATTATATTCATAACCACTAGATGTTATCATTTGTGAAAGTACACGAACGACAACCTTCCTTAAATGTGGTGCATCCCCTCTAAATTGTAGCCACCACTCCATTGCAAAAAGATATAAATAAGATTTTATTAGTATAACAAATAATTAACATCAAACATAATTGATAATCAATATGTGTAACTTTTTTTCACTAGGATCCATAGTGTAACAACATCATACAGCTACAATGTCGAAGAATGAACCAACTGTTTCTTGAAATAATCGACCCTCTATAAGAGCATCAGCTGCATCAGTAGTGTTTGGTAAGAGCTGATATATAGCATTTCGTAGTGTCGTTAGTAAATCATTTTGCATTTCGAGAGCATACCGATATTGAATTGTTGGGTTTAGATAATACGTTGCAAGATATTATTTTGTTTGTATGATTTTTTATTGTATAAAAAATAATAAATTAAATTATTTTGAATATGAATTTACCTTATGGATATCTTGATCCATATGAACTTCAGTCCGACAATCAATGATCCGTATGTATTGGTCGACCTTAAAATCATCTTTGAATGCTTTCTTGACCTCCTCTCTTGCTAAAATCAACATATATTTTTGATACGACATCTGTGGATGCTTGTCCATATTGACCTTATGGAGAACAATATAAAGTGGTTCCATACCTTTTATAATTTCTACTACGGTCTCCCAAAATCTAGAGGAAAGAATGGACTTTTCTATATTTTTTCCATTGCTCAATCTCGAATATCTGGAATCAAACCACTCTTGTGAGGTGACCATTGCCTTCAAGCCATGCCTTTTTTACTGTAATGACTTTAATGTAATAAAATTGGTAGTAAACCAAGTGACTCCAAGTTAGAGTATCTCACCGTTTACATACTTTTGCATTAAAGCGTATACCCAATGATGATTATATATAAACTTTGTAATTGATTGTGCTCGAGCTACACAATTCTTGACCATCTCCAGCTCACCAATATCCTTCGGCATTAGATCTATGCAATAAGCTGCACATGGAGTCTAAAATAATGTTTTTCTTTTTTCATCAATTGCAAACCGACCTTCTTGAAATTCGCTCCATTGTCATTATTATTTGACCAACATATTGTGGTCCGATCTCCTCTACTATAGTATCCATCAAGCTCTCAGTGTAGTTTGCATCTTGGATTTTTTCAGAATCATTAACTGACTTATGAAACACCATCCTTCTGTTACAATAAATAAGAAAGCTGATGATACTCATTCTTGTTGGTCCTTTCCAACTATCACACATCAGTGTCAACCCCATATTCGTCCCATTGCCTCTTGAAGGATTTGATCCAATCCTTCACTTCTACCACCTCCTTCTCTAAGTGTACGTCGTGAATCTCCCTTGGTGTTGGTGGTTGGATCCTCGTGCCAGACTTTTGAATAGAAGAGATCATGCTCTGATAATATGGACCTTGGGTTGTGTTGGCTTGAATCCTGTGGAAGTTGAACCATTTTAAAATTGCTTTTCCAATATCCCGTTTCTTTTCTTTTATGTATACATCGTCAATCCATGACTGTTTCACTGTTTGTGGGGGATAGGTTTGCGGATCAATATCAACAATATTTGGTGTGGACCTCCTGCCAAGACCTCTCATAAAACCACGAAGTCCACCATACCTCATGCTACTAGTTCAGCCTAATTGAGGAGGAGCAGTTGGCTGCCTCATGCTGGCCGACCTTTGGATTCTACTACCACTGTCATGCTCCAATTATGAGTCAGGTCGTCGATGTCTCATTGCTTCATCGACCATATACTGATGCTCTAATAATGCACGAATCCCAACTATGAGATCCAGGTCGACTTCATCGTCGCAACCCTCATACTGATCATAAACTGGTTTCTGCGTAGCCCTATAATATTCTTCCTCAACTCTTGCCTTTATTTTTAATGTATCTTCCTTTTCTTGTTGTAGCTTGTTTTGAAATAATTTACGGATCTTCGTCAGAACCTTCTTGCATTTTGCAACATCAAGATACTCGTCGGCCAAATGCATCTTTACCCGAGTTATTGCTTCACCCTTGTCAATGTAGTCACAATAAATACACTACCAAAGTACCAATGATGACGGTTCCCATCTATCTTTCGGGCATGAACCCATACATCATCATGTGGTTGTTCCTTTGATGCCATGATCCTATCAAATTTAAATCAAATATGCTATAAAGTATAAACATGTTGAATTGACCTAATATCGATCAAAAACCATTAAACACAGTATTAAATAATTTTATTAAATCATAACTAATCTTATTTTTCCATCATAAATATGTGAAATACATTAAAAAAAGCATTAAATACATAATTTTAATCCAATATAGGTCAAATTATGATAAAATCATCATTAGATACACTAATCACATAATTAACATGGTTAATGATCCACTTATTACTTCTCTTTCAACACTATAAATATGTTAAACACCTTAATAGGTATTAAAAACAATGAATTAAGCTAAAATCGATCAAATTTCGATTAAATCATCATTAAAATGACTAATTGCAGCATTAAATAATTTTAATAAAACCTAACTAATCCTATTTTACCATCATAAATATGTGAAATACATAAAAAAAGCATTAAATACATAATTTTGATCCAATATGGGTCAAATTACGATAAAATCATCATTAAATACATTAATCACCTCATTAACATAGTTAATTACTAACTAATTACTTCTCTTTCAACACTATAAACATGTCAAACACCCTAATAGGTATTAAAGATATTAAATTGACCCAAAATCGTCAAATTTTGATTAAATCATTATTAAAATGACTAATCATAGCTTTAAATAACTTTAATAAAACCTAATTAAACCTATTTTACCATCATAAATATGTCAAACACATAAAAGAAGCATTAAATATGTAATTTTGATTCAATATAGTTCAAATTACGATAAAATCATCATTAGATACACTAATCATATGATTAACATAGTTGATTACCCACTAATTACTTCTCTTTCAATACTATAAATATGTCAAACACCCTAATAGGTATTAAAGACATTGAATTGACGTAAAATCGATCAAATTTCGATTAAATCATCATTATAATGACTAATCGCAACATTCAATAACTTTAATAAAACCTAATTAAACTTATTTTACTATCATAAATATCTTTCAATATTTAATATGCATGAAATATAAATATTTGACTTAGTAAGTGTCTAATTTCGAATTAACCAATATTAAACACACTAATCATAATATTAAAGATCTTAATTACTCGCTAATTAAAGAAAGAGAATACATACCTCTTGATTAGAAAGTTCTTCCTCTTAATCTTCTCAAATTAGCCTTGATTCAATTCACAAATCGTTATTTGGTAGAGTTTAGGAGAATGTAAATATGAGAAAAAAAGAGTTTGAGATAGTTTAAGAGAGTATGAGAGTGAAATGGAGTGAAATAGGGGAGAAGATGAGTTAAAAACCTATGAGAAAGGGACCGTTGGAGCACTCTTACCAAGTGGTAACAGTCGATTTCAACCGTTATCGATCCCGAGCGATAACGGTTGATTTCAATCGTTACCAAGTAATAACGGTCGAAATCGATCATTACTGAGCTGTGCCGGGCGGTAACGGCTGAAATTTCGACCGTTACTACCTGAAATAAACTTGTATTGTCTGATATGGGGCGATGTTAAGCGTTCCGCCCGGTAGCAGGCGGTCCGCGTACCGATATGTTGTCGGACCGGTACATACCGTCCGTACTGGGCAGTATTATTCGAAACTGTAAACCTTGCAACAAACCCTGTTTTTGTAATGGAAAGAATATTAGACTTGGAGCTTAGGGCTTGGTTGTAAGGTCCCTTGCTTGCAAGAGTATGGAGCAAGAAGGTCTTGGAATGGATTTTAAGTCTCAACACTTTGCTACGGAGAAAGCTACTAGGGAACTATTATGGATTCAATCACCATAGAAAATAAGTTTTTTCATCTTACTGGAATATCATGAGATTTTGAGTTATCGTATTAAAGTACATATATTGATGAGCAATGGGGAGTGCACTAGGTTTTTGCCCTACTCCTAGTGAGGGAGAGTTATCTTTAAAAGATCAAGGCAGAACAAGTAAAGCTTTATATTAGGCCTATGTTACTTGAACATGATTCGTTTTAAAAAAGTGACTCATCTACAAGAGTTATTTAAGATGATTTTTGTTGCTAAATTTACCTAGACGTCATAATGGTCAGAGATTGGATGAGAAGGAAATCCCTTTTGCAAAGCTTTGTTTGTCCTTGCAGGTTATATTCTAAAGGATTCTCATAATGTTTTGTATACTTAAGGAATCATATTTAGGTCCAATGGTACTTTGATTGCTGTTAAAATTCTTAAAAAGGCAACATTTTGGCTATGTTATAATGGCACACATTCATCTTACAAGCCTCAGAAGACACATGTTGGCAACTACATATGATTATCCACATTTATCTAAAAGTAGTACCAAGAGTAATGATATTTATCAAACATTGTGTTTCTAGGTATTAGAAGGATACATAATCTATATCAAGTTAATTAATATTTTAATGCTTGGTCCTAATATACTAGGAGTTTGCATTAGGGTTTGTCGTGCCACTGTACCGTTCGGTATGGGCGGTATGTACTGGTCCGATAGGGGACTGATATGTAGACCATCCTGTACCAGGTGGTATATGCTAAATAATCCCGTATCACCCAACTGGGGTTTGTTTCAATCGGAACGGTCAAAATCAGACCATTATTGACCTGTACCGGTTGGTACATTTCAACTGTTACCGACCTGTTCTAATCGGTAATAGTTCGTTACTGACCTGTACTAGTCGGTATTGACTGATAACAATTGGATTTCGATTGTTACCAATGGACGACTCAGATCTAACCAGTTCCAATAGTCAAATCCATTTGAAAGGATTTTTAAACCCATTCTTTCCCCTCTTCCACCCCTTTTCATTATCTAAAGCTCTCCTACTTACTCAATCTCTTTCTCACTCACTTTTTTCTCTCATTCTCACATTTGCACTCTCTTAAAACTTTATAAAGCTGTGATTTATGGTTTGGATCAAGTTTGGAAGGCTAATTTAGGAGGATTAATATGTAAGTTAGAGGAAGAACTCTCTAATCAAAGTTATATATTTTTTCCTCAATTTTTATGATTTATGAGATAATTAAGCCCAAGGTTCGTAATTTCGTACCGTACCGGAGTATCAAGCTCAGCTCAGTACGGTATGATACGAGTATATCATACGGTACGTATCGGTGTATCGCTCGGTATATATTTATATATATATTATTCAAAATTAAAATCCTTGATTAAGCCTGTTCTCAATGTCTAATATATTGTTTAAGGTCTTTATGATGATAAAATAGTGTTAATTAGGGAGTAATTAATAACTTTAATGTTGTGATTAAGATGTTGAATCAAGGATTTTAATTTTGAATAATACCGCCCGTATCAGGCGATACGTACTGGTCCGCCAATAGACCGATACACGAACTGCCCGCTACCGAGTGGTACCATCGATTGGGGTTGTTTCTGCCCTGTTACCACCCTAAATTAATCGTCACCGCTCGCTACCGGGTGGATTTAACCGAGGGAGAAGAAAGAAGAGGTGAACCTGGAGATCGGCGTCGCTCTCCCTCCTCGTCTGAGGTGATGAGGCCTTGGCATCGTCGACGACTTCTCATCCGCGCGGGGAGAAGAATCCTCGGCGTCACGTGGTGAAGGAACCGAGCGTCGAGGCGGCGTTTCTTCTCCCCACACAAGCAGAAGAAATGAGGCGACGAGGCAGAAGGAAATGGTTTCTTCTCCCCACCTTTTTCGCACGGGCAGAAAAGAGGCAACGTCACAAAAAACGATTTTCTTTTATATATATATATATGTATATATATATATAAACCGAGTGGGGAGAAGAAATCGAGGTTTCTTCTCCCTACATGCCAAAAAGGGTAACGAGGCAGTCACCCCTTTTTTTTTAACTTTTATATATATATATATATATATATATATATATATACATATATATATATATATACATATATATATATATATCATATATATATATATATATATATACATACATATATATATATATATATACAAGGTATGTAATTTCGTACCGTACCGGAGTTTCGACATTAGCTCGGTACGGTACGAAACTGAATACCGAGCGATATATCGTTCGGTATACCGCTCGGTATATATATATATATATATATATATATATATATATAATTCGGCGATGTCGCCTCGTTTATATATATATATATATACATATATATATATACATATACATATATATATATAAATATATATTTGTATATAAAATATTTTTATAAAAGGTGACATCACGTCACCTCGTTTATATATATATATATAAAGGCGATGTCGCCTCGGCGACGTTGCCTTAAAATTTGACATCGCGTCGCCCTTTATAAAATATTTATATTTTAATTTATATATAAATATTTATATATATTAATATATATATATATATTTCGTTCCGTCCGGTAACGGGTGGTCCGTGTATCGGAAAACTGACGGATCAGTACGTACCACCCGTACCGGGCGGTATTATTCGAAATTGCATACCTTGTACATATACATATATATATATATACATATACATATATATATATATACATATACATATACATATACATGTATACATATATATACACATATATAAAACGAGGTTACATCGCCTCGGTTTTCTACCCGCATGGGGAGAAGAAATCGAGGTGTCTTCTCTCCACGCGCCAAAAAGGGCGACAAGGCACTCGTCCCTTTTTTTTTTCATGCGGTATATCGAAATCTATCTCTCGGTATACAATATTGTATCGTACTAAGCGAATCTCGAAACTCCGGTATGGTACGAAATTTCAATCCTTGCGTTAAATAGTGTTTTCCAACTTAAAACCCATAATATAATTTTTTTTATTTTTCAGAAATTTTTGAAGCTATTTTTTATCATTTTCCTATGTTGTTGGTATGCCCCGTCGTATCGACACATGGTACACTAGTTGGTACACTGGTTTGGACCAGGATGGTGAACCCTGGTTTGAATAATGTCTACCTTTGCACTTTGGTGAAGATGTTTGAGATGTGTGCAAAGAGCATTGCAATTCTACAATTTGCAGATTATGTTGCAGAAAAGAGGGAAAAAAAAGGTCAGACATAGTATTGTTCTGTTTTTTAGATTTGTTCTTTCCCTAATTGCAAAAGATATACCGAAAGCTCTTTTGGTTCATTGAACAAAATATGACAGCTTTAATACCTTAACAAGAAATCTAAAAATCCAATAGAGTGATAGACTAATAGTAGAGTTGAACTATTTTGTGAAACATGACACCACCCAGAAAGATAATCAATCAAGAATGCCAAGTTCTATTTGTGTTCTCCTTTTTCTTATTGTTGCTAGGAGAGACTAATTAAAGTTGTTAATTCTTCTAATTTATTAAAAAATAAAAAAGTATGCACACCTAGTTATGTGCTCTTATTGTTGATAGATAATTTATAAATTGTGCAAAAATGTATTAGTTTCAAAGATATCAATATACTTTTTTTTTTTACTTCAAAAGAAGTTCTGATCTTAATTACCTTCTGTTTCTTTTTGGTCTCTACAGTGATACATTTGATGAGAACACTCCACCTGTAGATGATCCAAAGTATATATCTTCCTTGGGTTCTGCAATATATAAAGGAATGCAAAGTGGTGATGATGATGCAATATGGCTCATGCAGGTATCATAAATTAGTTATTTCATAGGCACCATAGGTTGATATTATTCATCCTTTAATTACTCCAACACATGAATGAGGAGTTGACATCTTGAAGAGGGTTCTTTTTAAGTGTAGATATTGGTGGTCAATTTTTACAATTTAACAATTGATTAGTTTGGCAAACTTGGAAACTTGGTTTTAGATTTAATACATGTTAGCTAAAGCTGGGTTTCAGAACAAATAGATAGTTTGTTAATTTTTATCCCTGTTTCTATTGATCCAATTTGAACACTAAGAACTTATGTATCATGTAATAGATATTTTGTCATTAGAAATAATTTCAAGGTTATTGCTGAAGATGCATGCTATTGTACCATATTGGTTGCCAATGAATATTAAGCATTAAACAATCCTGGAGTAGGAAGCTTTTCCTATTTCAGTTAGATGATGCCTAGTGATTATTTGAGTTTCTTGTGGTTTTATAATAAACAGATATCAACATTTTATGAGGCATGATACCCTCATTATCATGTGTGGGCACCTTGTTGGGGTGATACATGGTACTTTGCATTAGCCAACATGTACAATATGCCAGTTCCTTTAATTTTTTTTTCCATGAATTAATAGATTTTAGGCTTCTTTCATGGTCAAGCGTGATGCTCTTAGTTTCAAAGTAACATCAAATAATCTTTTTGGGTTCTAAACTTCTACAGGGTTGGTTATTTTCATATGACCCATTCTGGAAACCACCTCAGATGAAGGTAGTGTTTTTGTTGACCTGCTAGTTTAGATTTTATTAATACTTATCTCCGTCATTATCTTATTATTTACTTGAAATTCTGTGTTCATGTCCATTTTATACCAAATACGTTTGATACCTATGTTAATCCTTATAATAAAGTTTTTAGTTATTATCTTATTATTTACTTGAAGTGATCAAGAACCATAAAGGTACCAGTAAGAAAAATCTTTTAATATTTGATCACTTGAATTAATCATTACTCTATCAATTGGTTCAATAATAGCACAATTAGATATTACCCTATATTGTCTTTTTAGTTCAAAAGATCATGATGTTTTAAGCTGCTTTAGTTGCAGCATCACTACTGGTAACTTCAATGTTTTCTATCCTTATTGGGTTTGGTATTCAGGGAAACACTTGGATTTTAGTAAAAAAGGAGATCTACACTCTTCCTCTCTGACAACAGCAGAAACAGTGCTGCAACTTAAGTCCAAGGAATC